>NW_028301541.1:4422500-4722500 GCF_042242905.1 Orbicella faveolata
ATGCAGAAACGCAAAGTGAAGAAGAAGGGCAGCTGAATGGTGAAAGTGCTATTCCACTTTAGCAGACCTTGTGGAAATGTTCCTTAGGATTTCTCAAAGCTACTCTTTAGTATATTAACCTGTATTTATTATATGACTTGCTCTGTGGGTGGGCAAGATAAACCAAATCCTGTGGTGTGATTGGCTACCCAAGTAGAAAAGGTGGTACTATCTTGCCCGCTTGGGATTATATACCCACTGTATCCTGCAAGAACATAACTAAGTTCTTTTCCTCTATAATAAACCCTTTATTGACCAAGCTTGTTCAGTCAAGATGGCTCCTTGTTCCTTTTGTGCTTGTTTTTTTTTTCTTTTTTTTTTTTGCGAATTTATGTGTTTATGTCTTGATCTTGGTCCATAAACATGCAAAGAAAGAACTTGGCCAATATCCAGTGATCTTGCACTCATGCTTTGACAATAACTGAGGCATAATTATATCATCTGCACATTGCCAACATACTTTTGTAGTGGGTTTAATGCTATCGTCAATAGCACAAATGCCAGTGACTTCCATCTCACTGTTGTTGATTTTTAGAACCCAAAATGATTTTAATTGGTTAATGTTAAATTTTTAGTTCATGTACGCACCAGTAAATATATGTTGAAGCAGATGTTAATTTAAGATAATTAACTTATACGGAAATTACCCTTTTTTGTGCTGTTTTAACATCAAACTCATTGATTGGTACAAAAAAAGTGTAATAGTGATGAAGGAAAAGTGGAAGGGAAACCTGAGGTTTCTTGAGCATCTGGGCAATAAAGGGTTTTCAATATATTAAAATTCAGCTCGGGAATGAGGTCTAGAGGACACAAACAAACGAAATTGAATGAGTGTGTTTATTTATTTCTCTTGTTTGTGCCTTGATCTAGACTTTGCTTTCAAGCTGAATTTTAAAAATAATATTGAAAGTAGCCTATTAGCAGTACAGAAATACTGACCATAACTATACTTAAATACAACAGAAATGTAAATAGCAAGAGCCAGCTTAAACAGCTGATTTTTACCAGCCAAAAAAATTGTAGCCGTTTTTTTCCAAGGTGACCATATGTATTAAATTTAATAAATTGGGGAGGTGGTTTCATTGCAGGGTTCTGTTGTTATGTCAAATTGCTGTGAGATTTTCAAAATTTTCTAAAGCAGCAAGTTTGTAATTTGCAAAGGTTTTGAAAGACATTGCTTTGGCAATAATATTTGGAAAAGTGACATTTTCTAAACAAAATATAATATTATTAATTTATTGTTCTGATCATTCAATACTTTAAAAAAGAGACAGAAGTTGTTTGGTCCATGGGTTATATGTGCTACAGTCAGATTTTTGAAGTATGTTAGAGACTTGACTCTTTCCTTTAGTTATTCTCCTTTTGTACATTCATTCATTTTATAGTGTGTAAGAACCGGATGTCATTACATAGACAGACTAGAATTGTTTTTAATTTCAGTCAGTGACTTGAATATTATTTATATTATCTCAGCTGCACCACTATTTAATAATTTGAAGTTAGAGCGGTTTTCAATTGAGTGTCGAAAGTGACAATTACTTTGGTTTTTGTTTTGGTTTTACTATGGTTTGAGATTGGCTGAGTTGTCTAATTGGTCAGTAATTGGTTTCAAATGAAAACTGCTCTGATAGTTCATTTATTTGTAGCATAATTTTTGCATTATTTACAGTATTGCACCTTAATTTAACTTCACCAGCACTTAATTTCTGGGTGCAAACTATTTGGAATTATTTATTATGCACCTTGTGATAACCTCATTACTGTGTTTTTTAATGCTGCTTTTGTCCTCTCCAAACCAAAATACTATAATTTTATGATAAAGTCTGTTGACTACAGCATTGAATTAAATCATGTGTAATAATTCTTATAAATCCCTTAGTGCAAAATTAATTTGCCAGGTAATGTTTATTGTGGGATTCATACAAGCCTTCCATTTAAAGCTTGGAACTTTAAAATGACAGTGGAATATTCACTTAAGGAAAATAATTCTGACCATTCTACACCACCAACAGAAAACAAGTTTAGGTCATCTTAATCTAGCAGAAGTCTAGTTATTTAACACAATATTTTACCCACTTTCAAGTATTCACCTGTATTTATATATTTATATATTTCACTTGCAGTAATGAAATACTGTACTTCTTGTGTCTAACATGTTTTTCTACATTCAGTTATAGCATGGACTAGCCAGGGCAACTGCTTGTCAGGTCCAGCCAGGAAGGGGCTGTGGGTACTGGGATAACTGTATACCAGATGTTTTCTGGCATAAGATACCAGTATACCTCAAAATTGAAGGGGTGCATGGAAAAAGCTCTAAGTGAATCTTGACCTCGTCAAATTCTACTTTTCTGTACGAGGAAGCAAAAAGCAATTTGCTAGGAAAATCTTGCAGTCTATCAGATGTCACTTGGGGTCTTTCTTGAATGTGTGTTACATTAGACAGGGTGATAGGACTGTTGGCTGGCTACACTGTAGTTGAACTGTTGTGGAATGTTTTTATACAAATTGTGTAGTTCCAGAACTTAGTATCCATACCTCCCCCACGGAGGGGATGTTTACTAACACCCCCACTCATATGGAAATTCCAATTAAACTACTTCAGTTTTTTTGGTCTTGAAGAACCTACTAATCCCAGGAAATTATCTTCTGTGGGGGAGCATGGATATTTTCTGGAACTGCACATACGGGATTAACAGTTGCACAATGTTGTTTATCTCTATATTTATGAAAATGAATTTTACTTAATTTCATGTTCAGTCAGAGTTTAAACAAAGAAGCAAGGAAATAATTATGTTATAAAACTGAACTAGAATTTAATGCTTATTATGGATTAGTTTAATCCTGCTTTAAAAAGTAAAGAGGCAATGCACCATTTTCATGTTTTGTTTTCTTTTTGTTGTTTGTTGATTTGTTGATGTATTTTTTCCTAAAGGAAAGGCAAAATCTGACAGGAAAAATGTTTTGTGAATGAATTAAACGCTGCAGGCAAAGAGGAAAAAAGTAGCAAATCCGAACAGATGAAATTTGAAATGAAATCTTGGAATGTGAACATAAGATGGTTATACCCTCCCAAAAATCACACGAGTGCCATTCTTATTACACCTACCCAATTCTGTACTTAAATAACCACCAAGAGGTTTTTGGATTTTTTTAGAATTAACAAATGGTAAACGCCATAGCGTGCACTATTGAGTTATGGATGCACGCGGGAGGTTGCTAAGCACGAAAGAAGCGTAAGAGTCGCACGAGGCAATAGCCGAGTGCGACTCTAGCTTCTTGAGTGCTTAGCAAACCTCCCAAGTGCATCCATAACTCACTAGTGCACGCTATGGCGTTTAGCATTTGTTTTATAACATAAAATTGAGACATTGGAACAACAGAAGTCCTTTTATTGAGCTACATCACAAAAAAAAATGTTCGTGTAGTCTTACATGACAAGAGAAAACAAGCGCGCGAAAATTCATTCATGACAACCGACTGCACACCAGTAACTCGATAAAGTTTCATCTTCAGACAACTGTGAAGACAGTTTCGCATTTCTGGCAGAAGGACGTCGGTGATTACTTTGGAAACAATGTCTGTCAAAAGATTTGCTTTGTAAACATTAGCACACACGTCAGCGGCGTACACCCATGGGCAAATAGTAGACGCTAAATTAACCAATCAGAGCGTGCGCTTTGCTTTAGTTATGTTATAACAAAGGTTTTGGTACAGGAGTCAAACGCATCAGAGAATTCTAGTGTTTGCTCATAAACTGACCGGGCTGAAATAAATCTTATCGTTGCACATTTTCCCAACCCTTTTATTAAAAATTCTTCTGTTAGCCTTGTTTCCCGACTTTGGTCAATGGGTATTGTTTCCCCGTCTTCCACCTCCACGAGTGAGATAGCGCTAGCGAAAGCTTAAGTTTTCTCGCCCACAAAATAGCAAGTAAATGATAAGCCTTAGTGCACCAGAGCCCCGTTAGCCGCCATGGGCGTTGCCCGGGATCCACGGCGAGGACGCGGGGTTGGCTTTCTGGATCCCATAAAACTTTATCTTTACTCCTTTATCTTTTATCGTTCTCTTATCTCTTCTTTTTTCTTTATCTCTACCTTCCCCTGGTTCCGGAGTCTCCAATGACTCAAGGAAAAGAAGAGATTCTGAACTTTAAAAAATTGGAAGTCATTCGAGTTTCAGGTGATGTCGATATGGCAAACGTATTACGAGCTGTGTTGAAACGAACGGTTCTGTCCTCGAAGAAGAACCGATACAAGACTCAACAATATACAACAGCTAAACAGAGGCTCGTAAAGAAAGGAGTACAATGGTTTTTCCGTCTGTGTTCCCGGGGTACACTTGAACATAACCAAACGAACTGTCTGTGAAGGCGATGTGGCGTCTCTCCATTTAAAGAACCTCTGTCAGTCTGCACAACTATGTCGCTTTGTCTAGGTTTTCTATTATTTCAAGCCAGAATTTCTCAAGTTTCTTTCGATATAAATTCATTTTTAAAACCATAGCCTAAAATTCCACCATTTGGCCTCTTTTTGTTTGCCTCAAAATAATTCAGTCTTCTTTAATAAGCTTGTGAATCGCTTCTGATCACATGTGACCAAGCCCTTTTGTGTTTAAGCGCGCTGGTGCATTAAGGCAATCGAATTTGCATAATGTTGGAAATTACCCAAAGTGAAAAAACCATTGAAATGCAACGAAAAGCTTAATCTTGTGTGTCGGTGCACTGTGATCGACAGTTGAGGTCACAAAATGGCTTCGAACGTCAAACTTATCAACTTCGTGTTCGATTCTATTTGTTTTATGGTAGTTCTTATTGTTTTCATAGTGATCAAGATCACTTTATACGGTACCACAAAGGGGCTATACCCGACTAAACAGGGATTTCTGTGTGGGGATACAAGCATTCAGAAGCCACTTAAAGAAGATTATTTGCGCCACGAAGTTGTCTGTTCACTCTCATATATCATTCCGATAGTTGTGGTGAGTTGCAATACAGTATGATCTCTTTTTTATCGACAATCATAATTTCAAAAGTAGTTTTAACCAATGTGTATGTTATAAGAGGAAACATTCTTGACAACACTGCGTATCTTTGTGAATGGAAGCTGGGTATAGCATGGAAACGTTGCGGCAAATTTCCGGTGGAACGAATTTTGGACTACCTTTGGAAACGTTTCAAACTGTTTATATTCCAACTTAATATCATTTATGAGAACTCTAACGCATTTTGAAAGAAATTGGTGTATACATGACAAGCATTTCTTTGTTAACAACTCAAAAGAACAGTTCCAGCTACTTTTCCCCATGAATAACAAGAAATTTAATTAAGGGGTAAAATTGGAGATATCGTAATTTTTTTTCTTGCTGAAGATGGTCTAATATTAAATACGCGATATTGCTGCGTTACAAAAGTTTTATTCTTTCCCGTTTGTTTCTATGGAATTTGTGACTTTCTCTCCCACTGTCAAATAAAATAGGGAAAGGCTTCTTTGAAATTAGCATTCCTGACAGAAAGACTCTTAAAAATATCTGTACATTGAATTGCTGAATGGCTTGCAAACTGCCAATTACGGTAACCGGCTGAATTCCGGCTGGTTTAGCTGCAAAACGGTGAATGGTTTTCCAGTTAGACGACAGAACAGTTTTAAAGTAAGTGCAGGTAATTAATCTTCGCAAAAACAACTTCTTTACTCATGCAAATTAGTGAATATCACTTTTAAGGGAGATCATTAAAAAACTAGGTTAGTTTGTCCTTATGTGATCAGAAATCCATTTAGCGAACGTAAGATCAAGTCTTCTCGAACGAAAGCATTTGTCTTGATAATCAAACAGCTCTAAATATTTGACGAGATTGTTCAGTTCAGAGCGATTGAAAAGCAAGGTAGAAGTGTTAATTATCTTCAGTCAACGTGAACAGAAGAAAGTTAGTCAAGCAAAACAAGGTAAATTGCTTTCACCAGGGGAACGAATAACTTACAGTAGCTCAAGAAAAGTTCTACTGTTACAGTAATCCTAAGGAATGTTTTTTTTTTTATTTTCGTCAACCAAAAAGCAATCAGGATCCTTCCTTCCCTCTGAGGGATCAACTTTCCTGAACAATCCATAAATAAATTAGCGCTACTAAGGAGAGAGGACAGACATAACAATGTTTTCCAGAAAATATGCATAAGAATGTATAAGGAGAACTCAATTTGGCCCATTTGTACAGTACCAGCATTCAATTAGCTCTAAAACAACCGCAATAACCATAAAAAGATCAGTTTTATGATGACGTCGAGAGAAACATACGGACAAACATCCAATTTCCCCCTGCGAGGGAGGAAGGAAATTCAGAGTATTCATCAAGGGCTTCAAAGCAACGCTTTACATTCTAATGAGTCTATTGTTTACAATCAAGCGACTAAGATAAAGGTATACCCTTCTGAATGGAAAATAAATTCAATTGAATTTTCGGCTTTAACTTGCAAATTCTTGTTCTGATCAGATCTTTGCTTAAGTTTTCGTAGTTTGTTAAAAACAAGATTTCCAAATTAAACTGACGAGCATTTGTGACAACTGGAGACGAAAACTTTCGTAGTACTTGTGAGTCCCAGGGTAGAGAAGTACACCCAAAATTGGGTCTGGGCGTATGGCGAGCTTCTTAAAGCCTTTACCGTATTCCAGAACAAAATTTGTGGTTTTCCCTTCTCTTTTGCAGACCTCATCCGATGCCCTGTTTCAGACCTAGTAGTAGTAGTAGTAGACTCTTAAATCAAGCCCTAGCTCGATGTTGACGTCGACGGTCTTAATTATAATGACAAAGAAGTAGCTCCTTTTAAAAACATACCCAGTTCAAGACCAGAGTTCACAAACCATATCCAGTTTCAGACCAACTAAACCCTATTTCTGACCAAAACGACTCAAAAACCATACCCTTTGGTGCCGTACATACGGTACCTATATTGGCAGTACCCCTGTACGAGTTGCGAGTATTCGACTGAGTAATTTTGGGATTGGTTGAAAACAATCAATACACAAGAGGTACGGCACTGTTCCCTGATCTGAGCCCAAGTGAACATGCCCCATCTATTTTCCCATTTGACCGTAAGTGGAAACCTAAGGCTCTGATATTTTTAATCTAGCTTCCTTCCGTCACTTCCCTTGTAAGTCTTTTGTGTGCGCCTTTTCCATCATACAAAAGTGATTGAAATCGAGTGCAAGATCTCGAAATAACCAAATTCCTCCGTTTTTGTTGAACACTGTAGATACTGATTGTCGAGATCAGTAATAACATGACAAGATCAGACGAGGACCAAGAAGAAGAAGAAGAAGAAGAATCCTATGGATTGATTAAACTGAAGCCCTGGATAGCCAGGTAAGAGCTGAGGTTCACGATCAACATTGAAATTCTTATTACTTTTGTCCCTACATCTTTCTAATTTATTTTGGGAGAATGTGGTTTTCATCAGCAATGACGAATTTGCTGCTTGTGATGATCTGTAGTCAATTCTCATAACCCTCTTACTGAGTTCGTTGTGAAAAAGTAATGAGAAGATATGAATTAATCACTGTTAGTGTGTGGTCTGATTAGGTAAGACTTTAAGATTTTCCTTCCAACGTTATCATCACCCCCTTAAAAAATACTAGATATAGTACTTGCACATGCGAGCACTTGCGAACATAGTTAGTAGAGGATGACAAATAACTATTTTAAGCGGGATGTAAGCGGGCGGGTTGCTTCCGAGCTCATTTCAGGTTTATACTGAAGCGCGCTCAAGCGCTCATTTTTGTCAAAATCACGCGCTACAGATACACACATCACGTATATCGTATCACGCGTCATCGCGAATGACCCATTTATCTTTCCCGACAGTAAAAAACCCGCTTGTAAGAACCTAATGGTTTAACAAACAGCTGGAAGAAATTTGCCATTTTAAAACCCAAAAATATAAGAACCTGTTTAGCCAAGGAAGATAAAGCAGGTTACAGTTAAATTATGATGAACATTTTAACCAAGAGATCATTTAACCAAGGAGTGTGACTTTGAGACTGCAAATGTATATCGCAAGAAATTACATGTACATAATACAGTTGTGAGCCCAAGTTAACTTATTTTTCTGGTTATCAACAACTACATCTCCTTCATAGACATTAAGAACCTACTTAACCTAAATTCCCAATAACTACCCCAAAATGCAAGAACCTTTTTTGCCAGACTTCAAAAAAGGTAGGTTCTTACACGCGGGTTTTCACTCTATTATAGCTCTTCTCAGTTATTGTAGTCATCTTTTTATAGCAAATTCGTTTTCTTTGTAGCATGATTTCGTTGATCTTCGTCTTTGTTTTTGGCGGATTCCTGACCGAAATCGTTGTCGACCTTTCCAAGACCAGTGTGGGTAAGTTGAGACCCTCGTTCCTAACCGTGTGCCTGGCTAATACGTCACAAGCTGACTGCCAACAAGGCTACGTCACAAAAGACGTTTGCACCGGAGATCCCTATGACGTCAAAATGGCCAGGTTAGAATACTGTTGTTGTTGTGGCTGTCATTTGTTTGTTTGCTTGTTTGTTGAGCCATTCAAGGGGCGTCAATAACCGAGACAAGTGCGAGAAAACTTATAACTAGCGGAAATTGCGGGAACCATGCAAATAGCAAAAGAATATAACCCACCTAGGGAAAGTGAGCTAGTTGGTATTGCTATTGGCGAAAAGTGGCGCAAAATCTGTAGCCTTGACAAGTGCCTGCGCAAACATGCATGCAGAATAATTATGAAAAGAGCGCGAAAAACTGGTCCATTGGTTCTAATTCTTTGAAGGACACTGACAAGATTTATGAACAATTTTGAACAAGCTCTTTCGAAAGACTTTTGGTAGACGGTTGATGATCCAGATAGTGTATTCGAGTAGCGAAAACAACGATGTACTAAGTGGTTCCAGCCTGTCCCAGCGTTCAGTTTGTTTTGAATCCATCCCATGTTTTCGCTCTCACACTTCTTCGGGCTCCATCCTGAACTAACCGAAAGCCTGAAATAAGCTAAGACGGTTCTCCCTCGGATGCAATGTGAACCATAGTTGTTAACTATGTATGAACTGTTTTTCTTTGATAACCATTCCTTTTAGGCTGTCTTTTCCATCTGGTCACTCTGCCATTTCCATGTATGGAATGCTATTTCTTTCAGTAAGTCTTTTCGCCTGTATTTGTTCATCTGTGTTCGTTCGTATTTTCGTTCACTTGCTTGTTTGTTCTTACAGTTTTTAATTGTTTTGTGTGCTACACTAATGATGATCCGTAGCTTGTAGACTTTCCTCTAGCCAGGACCGGTTTGTAAGTAAAAGGTTAATTGACTAAATGTTCTTTTTTTTTCCCCTGGCACACAGTTTTATATTCACTCAGCCGTGAAAACAGAAACCAAGTTGATGAAGCCATTGCTGCAGATTGTACTGGTGTCTTTGTCACTGTTTGTTGGATTGAGTCGACTGGCTGATAATTCGCACTTCTTGACAGATGTTATGGCGGGTTTCATCCTCGGAGCCATCTTTACTTGGCTAATTGTGAGTTCTTTTCTGTCTATAATGTTATTTATTTATCCTGTAGAACAGAAAGCTCCCTAAAAAACGCGTCACGGTAAACTTAAAAGGTAGATTTATTCCCAACGGTTCATCCAATTTGCCCGCCGTTGTTTCAGTCCATCCTTTTCCTTATAAGGAAACCTCTGAGGGGTTCCAAGGGGTTGGTGGAAGAAGGGAACATTAATTATACCTTCCAACTCAAATACATTTTCCGATTGGAGAAGAACGTGTCAAGTGCCGTTGGTTAAAACTCACTAACTCGTAGGGCGAACAAAACTCACTAACTCTCTAGGGAAACAACAACTTGAACTTTCGACTCGCAGTTTTGTTTTCTAGTTTTGAGTTGGGAGGTATAACAAAACACTTAATGACTAGCCCTACGGGAAACAGTGAGTTTTGTTTCCCCTCGACCTCAATCTTCGCCTCGGGGATCGGGGAAACAAAACTCCTGTTTCCCTTGGGGCCAGTCATTAAGTGCTTATTGGACCATTTACTTCATGGGGACAAGAGAAGGTTTTTGGATTAATTTGAGGGAACAAGGAACATCTCTGCTGTATTAAGCGAAACCTTGACGAAACATTTAAAGGAGCGATAGAAATTTATTGACGGGGAACAAGAGAGAAACTTAGACATGTATCTCCCCCCTCCGCACTTGGGAGGCTCCAGCTCTTAACACTATACAGGACGTTATTATCAGTGAGTAGCGGCAACTTTAAATAATATAGTTGTTCACTTTTAGGGTCGTAGTACTTGCCTCAATCATTTTTGTTGTTTTTGTTGTTGATTTCTTTGAAGGGTTGCTACCAAATAAATAAACAAACAAATAACATTCCCTCAGTCATAATTTTTTCTGGTTACGGCCCTGACTCGTGTAGTTACAAATTTTCATGAAAGGTGTGAGTATACCTGTTTGTCACATTCTAAGTCTTCCTTGTTTGAAAGTTAAGACCTGTGCGGAGCTGTCTGTAGTTTGACTTGCCCGAAACCCATCCAGTGCAAATATTTAGTGATGCTACCAGTAAACTAGCCCCCTACGCAGACGCTCATTGGGCTAGTCAGGCAATCTACTTCCGACGAAGATTGCGTGACGAGCTCAAAGAATGCTACGAGTGAACAGTCTTCATAACTATTTTGTCCAGTATGGTTCTCAGTTAAGTTACTACGAAAACTATAAACTCCTATTTTACACTCTAATTCTACTTTCCTGTTTTGTTGTGTACCTTCTAGGCATGCAAGGTCTTGAAGCTTTTTGCCATTCAGATCCGCAAGCCGAAAGTTTACACGTTGTTGTCATAACAGAGGCAAACCTCTATCAAGGAGATTGAATAATGCCAATGCATATGCGTGATTTGTAAAGATACAATAACACTGCATAGAGCGATTTTCATTTGAGTGTCGTAAAGTGATTGGTTTCAAATCAAAGCGTTAAATAATTGACTTAAAATACTCGCGCCACTTTTTCATCCGATCTGAAGTAAGACTACAACTGACCAATCGTGACTCGCTCAAACACGTTTTCCCGCGCTTTGCATCAGCTTCATATCTTTACTTCGAGTTTTGATTGGTTCACTGGACTGTCTTTGTGCTTTTTGATTGGTTAGAGTGATAACTTTGGTTTTGGTTTTACAACACTCAATAGAAAACTGCAGTAATTCTCCTCCTACACTATACAACACACTGGAGTTTGTTAAGGTGTGAGCCGCCTAGGTTAGCCTTTGCTACCTGCGGGCATGCCCATATTTCAACATTTATATTCTCTTTTAAATAAAATATTTGTGTGAAAATGCTTGTGTACAGTTTGCGCATAATGGTCACAGCTATCAGGATTCCATTACTTGCGCATTGCGCGCACGTTTTTGTTTTTGTTTGTTCGCTTGTTTTCTTTTTAACTTGTTCCTCTAAGCAACGACCAAGATAACGAAACCGAAGGAACTTCCCAAAATATCATCTGTCCTTTAACAGGGATGCATCAGCTGATTAGTCATGAATGGAGGTTTCAATAGTATTCGGGACACCCAGAAGGCGTCTTCTCACCCTCTGTCGTCCCTTTAGCAAAGTTCTGGTTGGCGCGGCTTAGACACACGCGTGACGCACCGTTTACGATCGCGCCAAATAGAATTCCGAAAGTAGCGGGCCTCCCGAAAGCAGCGGCTCCCCAAAAGTAAAGTAAATTTTTAACCTTCCGAATAAACCCTGAAAGCAACGGTCCCCCCCCCCCCCCCCCCCACCCCCGAAAAGTTTTTCCTGTTACAAAATAGTAGCGGCAAAGCGAGATAAACTGCGATCCCTCAGCCGATCGCGTCTGCTACATTGCGCGAACAAAACTGTAGCAGACTACCTAGGCTCGATTACCAGAGAGTGGCGGAAATCGAGCTTACATCTGCATTTATAAGCTTTGATATTATGCCTATTAGATATCATTAAGCTTGTTACAGTCGAACACACACACACACAAAAAGTATTTGACTAAGACCATGATAGACATTACTTAATCATTGGTTCATGTGAAAAGCTAAACCCTTAGACCTATTAATAGCTTTACTAATGAGAGTCCAACAACGATGTCAGGCCATGAAGTAAAAAGCAAAAGCTAGTAAATGCAAAACAAAAAACAGATATAAAATGTAATATTATTTTGCCCATTGACTTTTGTATCATTTGGTGGCACCTAAAGGAGCCGTTGGTTTTGGCGGGAAACCCACACAGTGAGTTTACTTGCTGCTGGTGTACTTGACCACAGCCTTGGTTTCCTTCACTCACGGCGTGTTTGGCTAGTTCACCGGGCAGAAGCAGCCTGATGGCGGTCTGGATCTCGCGGAAGCTGATGGTTGATTTCTTGTTGTAGTGGGCAAGGCGGGAAGCTTCGGTGGCGATGCGCTCGAAGATGGCTTGCAACGTTACTCGTGACAACAAGAAGACAAGAATCATCCCCCGTCACCTTCAGCTGGCTGTCCGTAATGACGAGGAGTTGAACAAACTGTCCGCCGGTGTCACCATAGCACAGGGAGGTGTTCTTCCCAACATCCAGGCTGTACTTCTACCCAAGAAGACCGAGAAGAAAGCCAAAGCTTAAATAAGCTGACTCAAACAAACAAACAAAAAAAAAAACGGCTCCTTTAGGAGCCACTAAATATTACAAGAGTCACCATCAACAAAAATCTCTGTTCCATTTTAGTTGCCTTTATTTTCTTTAAAGGTTCCTGTAAACTTTTCATCGCGTCGACTCATATTTATACCTGATACTCCAATTTTGAGTTAAATACTCCTTCTGTTTAGAGATCCAGGGTATATAACTGAAAGTAACGCACTCTTCCCCAAATTTACTGACTTTTTATCGTAGTTCTAACGCTCGTTACTCCGTCCTTTCCCCAGGCAAGTCCAGTTTTTTGTGTCGATACTATCTCATCAAATGCAAATAGTCCGGTTCATGCTTTAGATTTACATTTTGCTAATTTCAGGCCTTAGTGTGCGCGGCAAATGCAAAAGTGAAAAGCGCGCCTAATTTGAAATCTCGGTGTCAGTTATATCGGATCTAGTTGGCGCGATTATTTTAGGTAGCTCAGATCTCGTGAGTTTCAATACTTTTTATTATTGGGATAAGGGATGAAATGAGCGCATTCCAGTTGAATTTGTTCGTTCTTAATTTGGCCCACTATAGCTAAGAACAAAGGACTGGCTCATCAGGTTACCGTAGTCCCTAGAGCGTATAAGCGATTTCTTTTGAAATGGGCGCGAAGGTTTACAGTTTTCAATATCGTTCCTCGATTTCTTTGGGGACAAGAATTTGTGGTCGGCAAGCGTGGGAAAAATTTTATTGGTCATGACTTTTGAGAGATTTGGTGGCTCCTAAAGGAGCCGTTTGTGTGTGTTGGCAGACTGAGCTGTCTAACCGCCAAATCCGTACAGAGTACGGCCTTGTCGTTTCAGAGCGTACACCACATCCATGGCTGTCACAGTCTTTCTCTTGGCATGCTCGGTGTATGTCACAGCATCACGGATCACGTTCTCAAGGAAAACTTTGAGAACACCACGAGTCTCCTCGTAGATCAGGCCAGAGATTCGCTTGACACCGCCACGGCGAGCAAGACGACGGATGGCTGGCTTGGTGATGCCTTGGATGTTGTCACGAAGGATCTTTCGGTGACGCTTGGCGCCTCCTTTTCCTAGACCTTTGCCTCCTTTACCGCGACCAGACATGCTGATATCTAATGTACCGGTTTAGCTGAGTTATAATGAACTCGCTCGTTTTACGCTTTTATAGAGAGAAGAATGACCTCTCAGAAAGCACCATACTGTATTTATTGCTATTGGTTAACAACAGACAATAGCGCCATGGGTCAGTTAATACTGTTCATATTAGCATACAACATTCATCTTCGTTCACGACATACTAATATCATGACCTTTTACGGTGAATAAATGAAAAAGTTACAGAAAAACTCCTACAGAAAAGAAACTTTTAGAAACAATCCATTCCTTCGATGATTAATCGAACTGAAACCAATCAATGTCACAAAAAATATCTTCAAAGAAACTTCGGATCGAAATAGAACCACCAAACCATGAAATATATTTTAGAGTTTTCAGACTGAGCCAATCGCATCTCTTACTTTTTAGCCAATCAGAAAGCAGCCCGCCATGTATAAATCCATTGCTTGGTCATTGCGCCATATTCTGTTAACTTCGTTATTATCAAACATGGCTCGTACAAAGCAAACTGCTCGTAAATCAACTGGTGGAAAAGCTCCACGAAAACAGCTCGCCACCAAGGCAGCTCGTAAGAGCGCTCCTGCCACCGGTGGAGTCAAGAAACCTCATCGTTACAGGCCTGGTACAGTCGCTCTTCGTGAGATCCGTCGTTACCAGAAATCCACCGAGCTGCTGATCCGCAAGCTGCCCTTCCAGCGTCTTGTGCGAGAAATTGCTCAGGATTTCAAGACCGATCTGCGTTTCCAGAGCTCCGCTGTCATGGCTCTTCAGGAAGCCAGCGAGGCTTACCTTGTTGGTCTGTTTGAAGACACCAACTTGTGCGCCATCCACGCCAAGCGCGTCACCATCATGCCCAAGGACATTCAGTTGGCCCGCCGAATCCGCGGAGAGCGAGCATAAAGTGGACAGCACTTTCACAAAACAAACGGCTCCTTTAGGAGCCACCACATGAATAAAAGCAATGACCAACTAATCTGTACTTAAACTTGTTACACTTCTCAGCTCATAACAATAAATGCGAGCGAAAAAGTGAAGATCATAGCTGACTAGCCCTTCCCTTAACGCTTTCGCGATTTACTCTGTTTCTCAAATTTTCCGCTGAAGTAAAGAAATGTGCAACGACTTCCAAAAAACGTTTTAAGCTGTTGGAATTACCAGCGTTATTTCATGGCAATTTGGCGCGCGTTGTAACGGTCTACCCTTTTTGAGTGTTTCGTCCCACGAGCCTCTCACTCCGTGTTTGACTGAGTTCTCCATGTAATTAAGTGGCTATTTCTTTCAAAAACCTTTGGTTCTTTTGAACTCCTATATGCAAACCGTATTTCTGCATACTAGCTTATCATTGACGGACAACTTGAACAGAAAGCCGGGCGCATCTAAAGCAAACCGATAAATTGTAAATTTTGGCGGCCAGTAGATTTAGACAGTGGTTTTCTGTATTCGTTACGAACACATCACTACATGAATAGAAAAGATTTCGCCTCATTCAGTCATTCTTGACCATTCTTTGGTCCTATTTTGTACGTTTAAGTGGAAAGAGTTAATTTTAAACTGCATATTAACTCCACTGATTTTGGCGCAAACTAAATGCAAATTACACGAATTACAATTGTTTGCGACATGTGCTACACAACATTGAGTGAATGTCACAATGATGGACATTAAAAGTGCTAGATATTTGATGATTTAATAAATAATCTTTATCAGTTCACCTTAGTGAATAAAAATTATTATAAATACAACACAAGAAACGTGCAGAAGATAAATCTGTGTGGTTCAGGTTATCATGATTAAAATCGAATATGGACTGGACGATCACTCGGTTTGATCATCGGTCTCGATCGGCAAATACACGGTTTATCCACTATTTATCTCTTAAAAATTGAACTAAAACCTTGCCACAGGCTATTTATCATAGTTGAATTGCCGTTTATACTCCAATACTAGAATGTCATACGTTTTAATTCCCCAAAGTCTTTTACAAACACGGTAGTGATTTACAAATGGCGGACTGAAGGAGTTTGTCCTTGTTGTTCAAACTTAAGAGACGTTCAACCATTGGAAATCAACAGAAGTGGTAATTTTGTTGGATAACATTAACATGTAGTAATAACTCGTCCCTGGGACTTGTAATTTCAGGAAGAATAATGATCAGTACAAAAGTTATTTAGGTGTAAACACAAAGTATTCAGTAAAATCTCACTGCTTTGTCCTCTTTAAGGCAAAAAATTTCAGTCTTGGGTAGAATTTACGCTAATCTGTTTTACAGATACAATTTAAGAGAGACCCAAACTAGCTTTTGTAGGGATTTCTTTCTAGTAATCTTTTTAGTAGACGTTTTTATCGGACAAAACGTCGAGTAAACTAGCACAAATTTTGACGACGCCATTTCCTTAGCCCTGTTTCCTCAGTGGTCCGCATTCGGTCATATACATTAGTTGCACATTCAAACGAGTATATTTCGAGTCTTCAGAGCCGAAGCGATAACAAGATTGTAACATGTCCGAAGCAGCAAAATCCCCAGCCAAAAAGAAGCCAGCCGCGCCTAAAAAGCCTGCCGATCATCCACCTTATTTGGATATGATCAAGGCTGCCATTGTAGCACTGAAGGAGCGAAGCGGTTCTTCCCGCCAAGCCATCGAGAAATACATCAAAGCGAACTACAAGGTTGGTGAGGTTGGCTCGCACTTGAAGATGGCTTTGAAGAGAGGCGCCGCCAGTGGAAAGCTTGTGCACACCAAGGGAGTTGGTGCTTCAGGCTCCTTCAAGTTGCCCAAGGAGGAAAAGAAGGAGAAGAAACCGAAGAAGAAGCCCGCTGCAAAGAAGAAGCCAGCCGCCAAACCGAAGAAGCCCGCCGCCAAGAAGGCAGCGAAGAAACCCGCGGCAAAGAAGGCTGCGAAGAAACCAGCGGCGAAAAAGCCAGCAGCAAAGAAACCCGCAGCTAAGAAACCAGCAGCAAAGAAGCCCGCAGCTAAAAAACCCGCCAAGAAGGCGGCCAAGAAACCCGCCGCCAAGAAAGCAGCGAAAAAGCCCGCCAAAAAGCCTGCCGCCAAGAAAACGGCAAAGAAGTGAAGTGCGACGGTTCTTCAGTAAACAAAACGGCTCCTTTAGGAGCCACCAAATACAAAAAAGTAATGAGCAACAAATACGTGTCTGATGGTGTAAACATCTAATTTTCTGCCCGTGTTTTCCTTGCCTTCGAGTTGTTTCCACTAACTCAGTGTCTATATATTCACAAGGTTGAATCACTCACCAATTTATACCAATGCGATCACATTTCCTCTAGTACTTTCTTTTTATGCGAAAACCCGCAGCAAAAACAATTCAGACCTGGAGGTCTAATGCTTTTAGAATTTTTATTATGGAAAGCTCGAATTTAATTTGTGAAGATTGTGTGACTGTTATTATGACTACCACTTGTTTGTTACCCGGTCGAAACAGAATTCGTTCTCTGGCTCCCAAAGTCACATAATATCACTCGTCTAAACAAACACTGGTAGATCTGTAGAACACTGAAAGCATTCTGGTATTAAATTTTTTAAAAACTTTTTTGGCTGTCTCAAAAAACACCGATTGACAAAAATTGATCGTATTTAATGCTTCAGTGATTCAATTTCCATAAAGTAAAGGTAAACATATCCCCCAACTGGTTCAAAAGACATGTTCAGCATAAATTTTACAATTTAGTTGCGTGTCACAGTAAACACCGGGGAAAAATTCTCGATTTGACTATTTCGGCGAGGAATATACTGCCCGACACATCTGAAAAAGGTAAGAAATTTTTGTTCGAAATATATACTAAATAGAAATGTTAGAACTGACAACGATACCTTACTGAAACTTACAAACGGAATCACGTGGATTATGCGGCTTTAAAACTATCAAATACTTCAAAATAATCGAAGTATATACTCTTAAAAGAAAAGGCACCTACTTCTACGACGAGTTTTCTTAACTTTCCTCGTGCACTGGGCAGTAGTTGAGCTGTAAAAATCTGTGGACAGTTGTTTTATTTTCATGGGCCGACGTGGGAACAAGAGTTCATTATCAAGTAACAAAAATCTAAGAACTTTATTCTCGAGGAACAGGGGGAAACAGAAAGCTTAATATTCGGGGAAAAGTGAATAAGAATCTTACTTTCAGGGACCAGCGAAACAAGGAAAGATATGTTCAGCAGGAAGACCTTTGTTCTCGTAAATTGGTGGAACAAAGAGCATTGAACACACGCAAGACACAAAAAGTCTTAACTTACAGGGAATAAGAGAATAAACGGTATTTTATATCTTTAAGGGAAGAGATTAGCCTGTGTCACAGCCCCCCTCCCCGAAAGAAAACAATCGTCTCTCCGATTTTTTTCTTTCGGAGAGGGTGGCTGTGATACAGGTTAGCCGGAAGAGATTAGAAACAGGAGGATCTGTTTTCAGGGATCAGAGCGGAACGAAGAGCTATATTTTGGGGGAATAAAAGACAATTTTCTTCGCGGGGATACAAAATATGTAAATGACAGAAAAATGCATGAGGACTTGGGAACTTTTATCGGGGAACAATGAGGGTCTGACTATTAATTTACGACATTATCATCGTTGTTTCGCAGTTAAATTTCAAGTCACTGGAGAAGATGTTGCGTTTGTTGGCTTTTTGTCTTCTTTATACAGTGCTACTTGGCAGCACAGGTAAACTTTGATGAGTTTTCTATTAAATATTCTTACGTTCCTGTACCATTGCAACAAACCACTCTTCCTCTAGCATGTTTAACTCATCCTTCCGTCCAACACTGCACTGTAACTCAAAAAGATCTGTTTTAGACCCAAAAATGGGGCCGTTTCGGTGAGTAAAATACAGTACTATTTTTGGGTCTGATTTAGCCCATTTGGAATAGAGTTCTTTTGGCTCGAGTAAACAGGACAGAAATAGCCCTGTATAAGGTAGTCGAAACGAAGACACAGAAGAGCTATTTCAGAAAAATGGGGGGTAGCTTTGATTTTTGAAGGGGTTGAAATGGTGCGTTTGGATGGTTAAATTAGCCCGTCTCGAGCCGTTTCATGCCTCCAAAAAGGGAAATCAAGAGAAGGAAATCGACTGAAAGAGTGACAAAGCATGAGTTGTTATAGCACATAATTGGAGAAAAAATGTGAGAACTTGAAAAACATTAGCCTAAGATTTTTCAAGTTGTAATCCATTCTGACTTAGTCAATCTATGGTCAAAGACACTCGGCAACAATTTTAATACTCTAGGGAGGTTATTACAACAAAAGTTAGCCATTGCTTTCAGGTTCCTGTTAAATGGTTTTTGGGTTATGAAATCACCCCAAATCCTGTGATACCTCCCCCTTAAATATATAAAATGATGACAGCAAAGCCACGATGCTGTCCACAATGCTCTGGTGTGGAATACTACACAACACTATTCTTTCACACACGATATAAAGTTTGTCAAAGTCAAACCCTTTTACAATGGCAGAAATTTGTTGTTGCACAAACATGGCAGGGAGCATCAACAACTGAAACAGTTCTCTTTAAAACTGAAGTGATATGCTGTTTTTAGATAAAGCTGATTGATTGATCATGTCAATTGATTTACAAATCAGAAATGTCATTAAATAGGGTGTTGATGTTCAGCAAGGTGTGGACTCTGCCAATCCCCATTAAAGCCTGCTCTAAGAAAGACAATATGGCTTTGCTGTCTTTATATACCATGTTAAATATAGAAAATGATGACAGCAAAGCCACAATGCTGTCCACGATGCTCTGATGTGGAATAGTACACAACACTGTTCCTTCACACACTATATAAAGTTTGTCAAGGTCAAACCCCTTCTCCAATCCCAACAATTTGTGGTTGCACAAATATGGTTAGTTCATGAGCAGCAGTTCTCTGTAAAAATAGAAATAAAAATTTAAAAAAAAACGAAAGATGAGTCACCTTACTACATATAATTTACCAAATTAAACTACATGTAAAATACTTACATATTTGTATAACATAATGACGAAATATTGGAAGTTGAATATAGAGATACTGATGGCTGCTGGGTCATTGATATCTATCACTGTTAAAGACCCTCACATGGCATAGTTACAGACATTTTATTTAGTTTGTTTGCCACAGGCTATTACTCTATCCAATGTCCAAATGAAATACTTACTACTATTTGCCTAGCTGTTGGCAAGTTTACTAAAGACTTATCTTTTTATTTTTTCAGTGAAGACTCTTGATAATGACTAAATTGATGATAATCAATAATTCTCGGTTTTAGTTTTATCAGATATAAGGCCCTTTAGGAACTTGACATTTTACAATGTTTTAGCTCAACAGGGTTCTTTGTTTTGTAATAGAGCACATTTGAATTTCCAAGCTGTTGCATTGCACGACATCAAATGGCGGCCCAAAAAGGCTGTTGTGTAGGTCCAAAACTGAGTTATTGCTTTAGTTTTTGATAACTGAATAGTTCTTGCACTAGAAGAAGTATATTTAATTTCAACGTGTTGGAGCTCTAGAGTAATAACTTATTTCTTCCCAGAAAAGAGGTTGATAGTATACTTCAGAATAAAGCTAAATTTGCACACACACATGATATATAATCTCAAAGTAACGCATGGCAAGGAAAAAAAAAATAGAAATTGATAATTTGGAGCATTGCTTCTACTGGTAAATGACCAATCAATGCCTAACAGAAAGGATTCCTCAGCAAAAAGCTTCGCACCCAACTGGCATATACCTTGATTACAGTACCACAGAGCAAGGGGAAAAAAACAACAGAAATTGACTATTTGAAGCATTGCATCTACTGGTAAGTGATCAATCAATGCCTAACAGAAAGGATTCCTCAGCAAAAAGCTTCGCACCTAGCTGGCATATACCTTGATCACAGTACCACAGAGCAAGGAAAAAAAAAACAGAAATTGATCATTTGAAGTATTGCATCTACTGGTAAGTGATCAATCAGTGCCTAACAGAAAGGATTCCTCAGCAAAAAGCTTCGCACCTAATGGGCATATACCTTGAAACAGTACTGCAGAGCAAGGAAAGAGAAACAGAAATTGACCATTTGAAGCATTGCATCTTCTGGTAAGTGATCAATCAATGCCTAACAGAAAGGATTCCTCAGCAAAAAGCTTCACACCTAATTGGCATATACCTTGATCACAGTATTGCATAGCAGCCAAACAATATATAAAATGATTAATAATGATAATGATAATATTATTGGAACATGTTGGCAGCTGTTGCTTAAAGATAGGGTAGCTTGGCATAAAACTTAGTACTAATAAATTAATATCACAATAAAAAAAACCAGACCTTTTTTGAACTTAGTGGGGTTTCTTTCGGATTTCTTTTGTTCTGGGATCTTGGCGTAGAGGAAATCAGGGTTACGTGTACTTCCTCCTCATCTTCCCCATCTTCCTGTGCTCCATCTCCAACCTAAAACAGACACACAATGAGTTATCGAACTCCCCCTTCTTTTGGGTGATTTATTCTCAATAGTGCACAGCTATAGATTTGTTTTGAGAAACAAATAACAATGATGAACTTTAGCTGGAGCATGTTAGGAGAATCTAATGCAAATGACAATCCTTGGCTTGCACGTGACGTCATCATTTTCTAAAATCTAAACTAAAGAGCCACCAAAGTTTTTATCCTCATCAGGCATAAGAGGGGCTAACTTTATATCTGTTTACAACTTTTCAGCTTAGTAGCGTGCTTCGTCTGGAAACCAGCGCATTTTGAATTTTAGAGCTATGGCGGTGCGTGACATAGAGCTACGAACGCGTTTGTCGGAAAAATATATACTTATCTCGTGACTTCTAGCCTATTCAGAAGTTAAAGTATTAGGAAAATTGCTTATGTCAATGTTTGTTTGTCCAGTACAGATAATCGGTCGCCTAGATAGACAAAGTAAGTTCCAGATGTTTACAACATGGCGGCGGCTTCATACTGGGCTCTGTAAATTTGTGCAAAATATTTCGACGAATATCTGAAGTCTAGGAAAACGCAGACTCAAAACTTGGAGAAGTGTCTTCTTTACATATCCCCTATAACATCACAATTTCCTCACTTTATCCACTGAATGGTTTCCGAGTTATTTTTTTGTTTCGTGACAGTGCAAGCCACGAACAGTAAACTGTAATGGTAGCTTACCAATAATCCCGAGTTAGAGGAACCATCAGCACTGCTATCAGATCTAGATGCTACACTCCCCTCGGTACATATGGGCGATACGTTGCGTGTAGAATTCGAACCTACAATGGAAAGGCTCACCTGAAAGTAAATGTACAAGAATGTTACAAACGAGATGGTTGTGGTAATAAGTTTAAACGATCCGCAAGTAAGCTTAAGCTCAAGTAGTAAATTATAAAACGGCGATGCAATCAATTGTCCCCTTTTAGATACAAGTGGCACCAATTATTAAGACAAGGGAATCAGCATTCCACAAAATGACTTTCCTTCGCAGTAAAATCGCCAAGGCTAGTGAAAATCAAACTAAGAATTCGCACAGTGACTAAATTTTCCGTTGGAAGACTTGACACGCGCGTTTTGGAAGAGCGCTCTCAAAGATTTCTGGGAGTGACGTAGGTTTGTATCCAGACTCTTTCGCGGGAAAATGATAATCACAAAGTTGTAAATGTTCTTGCCTGATTTTCCACTGTTTCTGCCTTGACAACTGTGAGAAGACCCTTGAATCTTGATCGTTCCTTGAACTCCGGGAAATAGAAACAACATTCTTTGTCATCCTCACATACTGCAACTATGTCACCTCCATCAAGTAGATCATAATAAATCAAATCTAAAAAAAAAAATTGACTAATTGAACAGGAGCACGGGGAATGACATGGGCTTGAACTCCGGTTCAGTTGTAAATGCGAAAGCATTTCGACTCACGTACTACTTACCTGATATCCTTTCGATGGTTGCTGTTGAAAACCCGTTTGCCTCCAGCCATGACTTGACTTCATCTTTAGAAAACGATTTGGCAAAGTACTCCATTTTTAAGCGGTCACTGTATGTTTCCTTGATCATAAACACGGCGATTGAAAGGGCGCCAGGGGAGATGCAGCCTTTCTACCACAAATGGACAAAAGGCAGGCTGGAGTACACAATCATGGGCACCAATGAGAGGTGTACGACTACAACTATCTTTGCTTCTGTTGGACAACCTATCGTGGCTGTCTATCATGTCCCATTTGTAGTTAAAAGCACCATTCAACATAGCGACCTTGAATAACCCAATAGTTACAGTCAATTTGGTGTCCACGTAACCCGGGGGTACTCCCTTATATGGGCTATATAGGTATAATCGGCGCCAAAGGGTATAGTTTTTGAGCCATTCTGGTTTGAAATAGAGTATGGTTTGTGCACTCCGGTCTTGAAATGGGAGTGTTTTTTGAAGAAGCTACTTCTTTATCGTTGTATTTAGACCATCAAAATCTTGTACGTTCCGCAACGGCTTGTCACGTGCCGGGCTTTAGGGGGTCTGAAATAGAACCTTGAAAGCGCCATTAAACATAGCGACCTTGGATGACCTACTGAATAGTTCGGTTATCCAATACTCACACAAAACATCCCGGGGGTACTCCCTTACATGGGCTATATAGGTATGTGGGGCACCAAAGGGTATGGTTTTTGAGCCATTCTGGTTTGAAATAGAGTATGGTTTGTGCACTCTGGTATTGAATTGGGAGTGTTTTTAGAAGAAAGTACTTCTTTATCATTACAATTAAGACTACCAACATCGAGAACGGTGTACTTGTACCTATCGTAACGGACTTTAGGGGTCTGAGCTATAGGGCATCAAATTTTGGGTTGGATCTGAAATAGGGTGAGGGTTTCAAGAAGCTCACCGCACACCCCCACCAAATTTTTTTCTGGGAGTACCCCTCCCAGGGTCACATGTAAGGCAACATAAGAATAAAGATGACCTTGTGGCAGACTTCCTGGAAGACATTTTAATTGGATGATTGCAAAGGTTTGCAAAGCCAATTGCGAAATGACCGTCTGGTCACGTTTTCGCGGAAATAAGCAGATTAATTGACTGATTGAGTGAGTGACAGATTGATAGATCTAGATAGATAGATAGATAGATAGATTGATTAACTGGTTGCTTGGGAATCTAAACCTTTCTGTAGCATTACATGTATCTGAATGGCTCTTTAACTCATCATGCAGCTAACTATAATGGTAATCAAGCACCATAAGTGTGAGGTGGAAATTATAAAATAAATTTTCCACAAAATTAAATACATGTTCAAAGAAGACTTGTTTTTCTCCCGGTCACTTTTTGGTTTACATTACATTCCAGTAATTCAAAAGGCTCTATGAATAAGAGCAGAACCTAACCTTAATTGGGCCCATCTTGGATAAAATGGAAATGGTTGTATCAGTCAGAGTCAAAATGGCTCTACTGGTTGGGGCAGTTGGTGGAAGCAAAATGGCTCTGCTTTGCGATGTCAAAACGGCTCCATTAATAGGAGCTTAGACGGCCTCAATTGGAGCCAACTAGACTTGAACGGAAATAGGTCTACCAGTTTGAGTCAAAACGGCTCTAGTGATAGGGGCTGATACGCACCAAGGGGCTGAATTATTGTACACCGTGGGCCAAATCAGTTTTTGGTGGGGCAGAAAGGGTTTTTATTGGGGTCGATATAGACCAAATTGACAAAATGGCCCCTCGATGGGTCAAATCAGCCCCAGGGGCCTTAGAGCTGAATCGGCACTTTGGGGCTGAAACAGATCTTTTGAATTTACAGTGTGATTCAACAGTGAGGAGTGGCCAAAACAAACAGTCCGTTTTGGAGCAGTTTAGTTCAAACGAAAGATCCCATAGATGCAAGTAAACGAGGGGATAACGTTCTGATACATAACTAAATTCTCAGAACTACAATAAAACAAATTAAGATTTTAAACTTTCACTCTCTAGCACACCATATCAAAAAAAATTCTTGATAGCCAACATTTTCCCTCTAAATGTACAAAGGTAAATAGCATCTAGAGACTGATCGTACACGGTTCCCTATTCCCATTCTTCTCTGTATTTTCAGAGGCATACCTTCGTCGAGCTTGTGAAGGCCACGCGATGTCAATAAACTGCGG
The DNA here is from genome assembly GCF_042242905.1 of Orbicella faveolata. Taxonomy (NCBI): domain Eukaryota; kingdom Metazoa; phylum Cnidaria; class Anthozoa; order Scleractinia; family Merulinidae; genus Orbicella; species Orbicella faveolata. The sequence continues at coordinate 4,447,382 of NW_028301541.1, forward strand.
CGCAAGGGTTATCGATATTCTGAGCGCATCATATGGACGGACTCAGCTGGGATTGTGCGGACATATGCATAGCGGAAACACAAACTGCCATGCTGGTGTTTCTTGGATGGTAGCTAGGCATGAGTGCCAAGGACAGAGAAGGTGTACTCTACACGCGAAAAACTCTGTCTTTGGAGATCCTTGTCACGGCACCGGTAAATATTTGGAGGTAAACTCAAAATTTAGTCGAAATCCAATATTGAGCAATTTCAGTTTTTAGTGGACAAAACCTTGTACCAAAATAATTTTAAGTATATTACAGTCCTTTTTGTATTGTCTAAAATGCAAGAAATAACACCAAAAACATTTTCCATGGGAAATCGAGAAATTAAATTTCAAAGTTCGGAGAAATTGTGAAAACACAGATAACATTTCATCATCAGTCTCATTTGACCGAAACTATGGTTTACTTTGACTTCAAAATTTGTTTTTTGTTTTTATTAGAAATGATATTCCGTTGAGACGATATTTGGTACAGAGTTCTTGTCCACTTGTTGCTCGAACTTCTGGTGGATTCCTTCTTAAATTCTTTGACTCCCTGTTAGCGAAAATTTTGTGTACTTCACGCAGGACTAACCGTCGACTCAAACTCTGCCTAACATTCAGGCTCACCTAGATACTAACTCTGGTCTTTAATTAAATGCTCTCCTTGTTTTAGTTTTGGTTTATTTGTTTGTTTGTTTTGTGGCGAATTTGTCAAAAAGGCCGCAATTTGGATTTCTTTTAATGATTCAACAATTTTTTGCCACACAATTAACGCGCGTGATGTAGCTGTCTTATTCAACTATGGTAGTTTACTTAGTGCTGCTGACCGGACGGTTCGGCTAATCTGAGAGGTAAAAAAGATCGTCAAACATAGCTTGAAACCAAAGATAAATTAAAGCAAACAAACGATTAAAATCAATAAATGGTCTTCTTGGATTCTGACGTGCGGTCATTGATTTAGGTGAGGTACCAGTGTGTCATGGGTACATCATGCGAAGGTTTGCTGCTGCGGATTTGTGAGAACCATTCAGGTGCAATCCATTGTCATAAGGGGAATATCAACATCATTTCGGCCAACTATGGTCGTTTGACCGGTGGACATATCTGTCCAGGCGTGGTAAAAACCCAAAACTGCGGAGCCGCTGGGTCGCTTGGACAAGTGAGACGCGTTTGCCAAGGAAAGCAGTATTGTATCTTGCATGCAACAAACGGCCATTTTGGTGATCCCTGTCACGGTACAACCAAGTATCTGGAGGTAAGAGTTGTTCAACGCAACATTTTGTTAACTTATGTTTTTCCCTTTACTTTAAGAAATATAAAAAACTCTCTATGTTTCCATCGAGTTTTGGTGCAAATCTACTAGTGTTCTATCACGAATGCCGTTCTCTGATTAGCTGCGCTGGCCAGCAGTGTGCGCTTGTCAACAAACTGGCGGCCGCCTCTTTGCATTTTCGAAGCGTATGTGAAGAGGGCTGTTGTTTAAGATTTGAACCAGTGGTGGATTTATACTATTCGTGATAGATGACTCAGGTTGCACCCTCGTCAACTATCACGCGATAGAAATCGAGAGCGAATAATCTAATTGTTTTAATAGAAACACGAGTGGAAGATTGGTAGAATGAGAAAATGCTGTGGGAACACGAGCCACAGGCAAATATTTCCCATATTTCACTAAAGTTTTATCACTGTTATCAGCATCCAGCCTCATCTACTATCGCCTCATAGAAATCGAGAGAAAAATCCAATTACTTTATTTTTGATAATTTGATCTTTTTTCTGATAACCTGAAACCCCCCCCCCCCCTCCCCTCCCGCCCTACACCACCCTCTCCACGACCCCTCCATCAAGAATCCTCTTGGTTGAAGTATTTGCACTCATGTATCACTGATATAAGTTGAAACAAGTGGACCTCCTGCTACTGGTATTATTATTAGCATGATTCCTTTCATATGGAGCCGGATATTTGATAAAACTAATTGCTCAACTTACTGTTCTTTTGAACAGGTTAGATACAAATGTGAGCCTTGATCAGACACAAAATGGTTTTCTGTGCGTCAAAAACCTGGAAGTGAATTAGAAAAAAGAAATGATCAAATGTAGCTTGTAGTGTTTCCTTGAAGAGATCATTAAACTTCTTTGTTGACGCTGTTCATGGTTTCTCTTACTCCATTAGCATTTACTTCAGTTCCAAAGACCGACCCATTGTCACCAGAAGGTGTTATTGCAAAAAGTGAAGTGAAGACAGCTCTAAAGCGACTTACAAGCTCAGCCCTACCCTCCACAGAGGCCGTTATCCTACACGGCGTGGATGTGGCATTCTTTTTCAAGTTAACAATTAGATTACCGTAAACTTCCGAAAGTAACGATCCCCCGAAAGTCACGTCAAACATTTTACCCACTAATGTATCCCGGAAGTAGCGATCCCCCGAAAGTAGCGAGCCCACCCCCACCCCTTCCCCTAAAATAGTGAGACCCAGGTTCAAAAGTATATTTATTTTTCCAATCCATGGTCAGGTGAAAGTTACGCACTGTAACTTGATTGAAGGCACTCTACAACAAAGAAAGGTATCGCTTATGCCACGAAGCGTTGTGAACTGTCAATTCGTGCTTCATCAGTTAATGTTGCGCCGTGTTAAAACAAAAGCCATAGAATTTTCACAAGCAACAGGAACGTGCATTATAGCAAACTTAGATTCAAATTAATATCATTTTCAACTGGTGGGTATTAAAAGAAACGTTTCTTCAAATTTAAATTGAAAATTCGACCATCGCGCTAAGATGTTTTTACAGCAGACTAAATAGCAGTGCGTCATGAAGTATAAACAGTTCACGATATCTGACTAGCTTTCCTGCCGACCACTGACAACACGGTCTAGACATAAAGAGCCCACCCATGTGGCAGCAACATAGATGTAAACTCGAACAAAGAATTGTGTCCCGTGTTTCAAGAAATGTTTTAACGAATTTCTGTCTTTTATTGCCTAAAAAGAGCCCAGTCCCACCAACAGAAAACTCGCCAACTTTATGTGACGTTTTGGTTTTGTGCTGCCCGAAAGTAACGGCCACTAGATAGTAACGACTCCCCGAAAGTAACGAGCCCCCAAGGCTGCTAATTCCGAAAGTAACGACCTGATTAAATGTATATAAATCATGCCAACAAAATGGCAAAATATGTTACCAAATTTCAAATCAGAACTGCATCTAGTCGAAATATTGCCCATTAAATTTGCCCTATAGTCTATTTCCGTAGTACTAGCCTTACATATTAAATTCTCTTATTTAAGCTCAAAACTCATATCTTTTAAGACCTTTACAATGCACGGTACATTCCTTTAAAGCCCATATAGGAGAAATCTTCTGGCCACAAACACGAGTCGCGGATGGCTGCTATCACAGCTGAAGGAGGTCTCTTAAAATTAAGCAATTAGCTGTGAAGAGGTCACAGTAAAGATAGAGGCTCTTTCAGGCCTGGGAGGGGGGCACTCCCTTATATGGGTTATATAGGTATGCGCGGCCCGAAAGAGTATGATGGTTTTTAGCCGTTTCAGTCACAAATAGGTTATCGATGTTGGCCAGTTTGGTCTCATATAGAGTATGGTAGCCACGTGAGGATGAGTTGTTAGACTGGAACAATCAGATTCTACGAAAACTCGGAACTGTTAACTCAATACCACTGATAGCCACGTGAGGACGAGTTGTTAGACTGGAACAATCAGATTCTACGAAAACTCGGAACTGTTAACTCAACATTTGATAGCGTCTTAACCGCCAGAGATTTGTCGCATTTTTTTAAATTTTCCTTTTAGACTAAATTTACATTTATTGAATTCGTTACATACTCTTACATAGGAAAACAAAGTGATAAAATAAAAAAATAATGTCAGTAATAAATAAGTCATAGGCGTCAGTAAGCAGAAAACAGGACGATGTCCCAATTGATATTTAGCCCCAATAAAAGCTATTCTGAAAATAGTAAGAAAAATGATCGTACTACAACAGTTACTTAGCGTTAAGCTGAATCGTTGAATTGTTGCATCCTTGCGGGTTTATTTTAATGCAAAAAGGCTAATGGCATGGGGTACTGCAGTGGAGTAAATTTCATCGCACAAAGCCGGATTTGAACTGAATTTACTCTAGCACAGTACAAGGCTGGGAGTTGGTAATTTTTTAATTAACACTACGCTTGTTAAATTAAATGCATTTCCTGCCATTTCTCAGGCATTTTTTAGCTGGGATACCTCGGAGTCTCAGTATTGTTGGTTCACGCTTAGGCATTCCTTTCTTATTAATCGCGCCCGCCCCCGCCCAGCCTCCATACTCAAATAGCCGAAACACTGGGCATTAAAATTTCCCACTTTTTGCGTCGAATCATCTTGTTTACGTGAATGACAGAACCATTTCTGCGAATTTTAATGTTTTACTAAATGTTTGTCTTTGCTTTCGCGGCCGTGGTTGGACGCTGCGATCTTGACATAACTGAAACTTCTGCGATTTTACTAACTCCTTTTGCATATCTGAATTGGTTAGTTAGCCGTCAGATCTCAGTGACCTAAATCATTTAATAACGGTAACAGTGTAATCTGATCTGAGGATGTGAACTGAGAATTAATCCTTGATTCTGTTTTCTATTCATTCTTGAAAAATGATCGCAGAAAATTTTGTGTAAACGTGAAAAAATTTTGGTTATCATTCTCGACGCGTGAAAAAGTGCAATATTTTAACGTGATTGAATTCTGGAATGAGGAACGGGGATTGCCTTTCAGCAATGACAGTCGCTCTCACAGTAAGAGGTCTCTTAAAAGAAAGCTTTCAGTTGCGAAGAACTCACGTCACAGATACAGGCTCTTTCAGGTCTCTTTCGATTTCTTTGTGTTTAAGAATGTTTATCTTCGTAGCTGATGCCAAATCTTGACCCATTTATTTCGGTCTAAGCCTCTGATAGGTCGGTCATGTGCCTTAATCAGTGACCTATACAAAGTCAACATTGAATAGGTGTCATGCTCTTAATATACTTGTCGATAACTTAAGATATGTCTTGAATACTGGACATGTATATTGCAATTTGGACATAAATATAGCAACTCTACAGACGAATATCCCTTACCAATATATTGACCATATTTGAAAAACATACTTCAGTCTGTCCGGTCTTAGACAATATATATATATATATATATATATATATATATATATATATATGAACCACCACTATCACTACTCAGTGTTACTGTGTACAAGCAAAGAACTCATTCGAGTAAAGGAAAAAGAGAAATCTTTATCATTTAAGGTAAAGTGCCAATTTTTACCCTTGTTTTTGGGTCATGGTGGTTATTGAGTGATTTTGTTTTCCTTTATTTTATTTTGCTTTTGCGCCTAGAAAAGAAAGAACCAGTCTGTTTTTAGCTAAAACTTGTTTTGGCGTGGTGAGGTTCAAGTTTGAAGAGTTCTTCTACAAAATCACTTTTGTTACAAATGCATACAGAAGTACTTTTAAAGTTAATTTTTTTTTTTAGATAAATCTGATGAAAGAGGTTTAGCAGTCGTGAACAGCGCAATTCTATTTATTTTTGAGAACAGGCCACAAAAGGGATTTTTAACGAACAGGGTAACAAGGAAGTTTATTGTCAACAAGGCCAACAATAGTTTCCTTCTTCGGGAATCTTTGGAAAAAGAGGTTACATTCGAGTTTAACCGTGAAACAAAGGTTTTTACATTCAGTTGGGGACTGACCGAAGGGTGAAGAGATTAAAATGCAAGGAAACAGGAGGACACAGTGATTTTTAGAGTCCAAGGGAATAATTTAATTTTCATGCGTGGCGGATCAGCTGAAACTCTTTGTGTAACATCTGACTTTTTTAATCATTATCTCTACAGATTCGGTTAGACTGCATCACAGGTTAATTTTACGACCAACGATGCCTCGTTTGCTGACGTTTTGTTTTCTTGCAATGCTTTTTGGAGGCACAGGTAAGTTTGATTGATTTATTAGCCCAATAATTTATTATTGATGCTCCTGTGCACGCCCCGCTTCCATTCATACAATGGCCGTCGTGTTCTACACTTTTAACTCTTATCTATGTCCCAGCGCCTTTTTATGATTTAAGTAAGCAGTAGCTGTGAAAATGAGCATATTCGGTTTAAGCCCACAGGTGATCAAAATGTAATTTCTCATTGCCATACCGACATATGGACTACAGCCGATCAAACAGACCCGAGATAAGAAAATAGGTTTCTATCATACAATGTGGTAATGCTCTGATCTACTACCTAATTCCTCGGTAGAACTACAGTTAAGAGTAAGGTGTGGCAGCTAGCCAGTTAGAAGGCTTCAAGTTTTCAGCATACAATTAATAGATTATTTCCGCGAGTTGCCTTTTGCCTGCTTCAATTCGAGTCTTTTCATGTACAGAAGAGTTTGATTTGTATGAAAATAAGAGTGCAGATGAATCGAACTTTCATAACAATGGTTTTGCACGAAAACTCGTTTTGACACAGAGGCAAAAGGCAACTCGGAAATGGCCCATTATTAAAAACTGAAAGAAATGATGCTAGTCTTTAATTCTTCCTTCCTGTACATGCTTGATCCCTTTAGTTTACGCACATTTTTGACTCAGACTCTCAACGAAAACAAAATAGTCATAACAAATTAACAAAGATCACGATTAATTTTTATTCTGTAATATTCTCTGTACTTTCAGGGGCATTATACTTTCGCCGAATTTGTGAAGGCAAGTCGTTGACAATTAATTGCGGCGCAAGGGTTATCGATATTCTGAGTGCATCGTACGGACGGACTCAGCAGGGGTTGTGTGGACGTAACGGAAACAAAAACTGCCATGCTGGAACTTCAATGAGGGTGGCTAGGTTTGAGTGCCAACAACAGCACAGATGTGTTCTGTACGCTAAAAACTCAGCATTTGGAGACCCGTGTAAAGGCACCGCTAAATATCTGCAGGTACGCTCAGAATTGAATTGTTAGGGAGCTAAAGCAATGACGACGGCGACCCCGAGGACAACGCCTAGTAAAAAATGAATTTATATTTTATCTTCGCATTTAGCAATTGTCTAGATCTGTTCAATAGGTCTCAGAACTTGCTCAAACTAAATATGTAACGCCAGCGTTCAATCTCATATGAAAATACGAAAAATTAGCTTCCGTGGCTCGCGTACTCTCCAAAATACTTGGAACTAAGTCATTTTACGTTGTTGTTGTTGTTGTTGTTGTTGTGCAGAGAGCGGCTAAGAAATTTACAAAGACTTACTACGATTATCAGTTGAGTAAGGCGGGACGAAAGTATGGTCACCAAGTTTTAACGTAAAAATCGTGTTGTTGTCACGAGCAACGAGCTCCGTATCCGTTGGCAACTTGTCCGCCTTTGACGTCAATTGGCAGCAAAGCGCGCGAAATTGTAGGCGACGCGACAGGCGACCAACGGCTGCTGATATTGTTACCAACGGAAACGAGGTAAGTTGCCCGTGACAACAACACGATTTTTACGTTAAAACTTGGTGACCATACTTTCGTCCCGCCTTACTCAACTGATAATCGTAGTATAACGCACGTGAAGTTAGAAACTGTTTGGTGGCGTTGTCGCTGCCGTTGCCCTCGTGGTTTGCTTAAGGTCTCTAATTTTTTACAAAACATTATTTTTGAGCTTTTTAGAGGCTTGTGCCATCATTTGCCTAGTACAGTAAAGTCAAACGAGTCTCTTATTCCACCGAATAACACCGAAGTTTCTTGATAAGAGGGTTTTCAAAAGAACGAAGTCTATGACAAACGGCGAAGGGCAAAGACGCTACAAATATTATCATTTTAGCGTACACAGAACGTCTAATAAAAACGGCTAATGTTCAGTTCTCACTGTTTGCCGTTTGTAGGCGTCTGTAAACGTCTCTTATAGATTATTAGCTTATTGGGAAGCTTCGTCTTGACTTTCGCATGGAATAAGCGTGACGAGTCGAAACGACAAACATTTCTCAGGTATTTCTCGCTATCTTGATATTGTGTGCAGGTAAGATAAATAAGGTCAACTTACCTTCAATACTCCTGTTCCGAAGGCTGCTTCAAGACTTCTCGTTTGACAGCAAAGCATTTAAACTTTTTAAGTTCATGTCCGGTTTTAGTGAACTGTTTTCGATGTGAGACATACGCGAGTGCAAACTCTGACGCGTGTTGCCTTGCTTTTTAGCGCGAAAATTAATAGGCTTCCTTTTACCTTATAAGGTTTACCCTAAAACCAGAAGCTAAAGTTTCCGCTTAACAGTGTAATCATTAACATGGGGAATTAAAACTGGTTAAAACCAAAGAAAACTACAAGTAAACAAACATGAAATTAAAACATGCCGACTAGATAGATAATAAAACTGAGATATTGTCGCGTGATCTGCAAAGGCTAAATCTGACAAATTCTTTATATTCACGGGTATTGTATCATTGCCAACTAACAGGTAACATACCAATGTGTGTACACAACCAGACCAGAAGTCCTGCTTCGGATTTGCGAGGGTCTTTCACGCACAGTCCGTTGTTACCGGGGGAAGAAGATCAACATCATTGAGGCCAACTATGGTCGTTTGACCGGAGGACAAATCTGTCCAGGACCAATCAAGACAACATACTGCGGAGCTGCTCGGTCGCAGGCTAAAGTGAGAACGGCATGCCAAGGAAAACCACAATGTGTCTTGCAGGCGAAAAACAGCATTTATGGTGACCCCTGTCGTGGTACAAAGAAATATCTGGAGGTAGGAATTATTCAGTTCAAATTATTTCTTTTAGATTGTATATTTCTTCTTCTCAGTATATCCCTTCATATGTTATAGTTTTTTTTCGTTGGCATTCTTTTTTTTAACTTATTTGTGAGAATTTGTCCTTTTTCATGTTCCATTCCCCTTCTCCGCTGTCGAAAGCCCCCACCCAAACATCCTCCTCTTCATTTCAAACTTTATAAGATGAAGAACTTGGAAGCAGAAACTCCGAGATACCATAGTACGTCATGTTGGTTGGAATAATATATCACCAAGATGCCTCGTGCTTTTTAACAGGATTTGGTTTCTTTGCAGAGATTTAAAAGCACCGAGGAAATTCAAGTAAGACCAATCCCCCACTTTATTCCTTTTGGCTACAGGTCAGATACAGTTGTTACTGACACGACATGGTCTAACGCGCGTCAACTGACAGGAAGTATAGTTAAAAATAAAAGAACAAATGTAGCTTGTAGTTTTCGAGGAATACAATCAATAAACTACTCGTTGACGCTGGCTATTGCCCCTGTTACTCAATTATTTTAATTCTCTACCCTAAGTGTGACATGTTTGTTTCCAGGGAGGGGGACTCTCATGTAAAAAGGAGGGAGGTGCTCGTCGGAAATTTTAAAAAGAACCCCTAAGAGTTACAACACATTTTCTCCTGTCATATACGTCATAATTTTTTTTCAGCTCATTATGCCCTAAAAGGTACCTTAAAAAATCCCGCTGTGAGCCTTTTGAGGCTGAGCACCCTAAGAGGTATTCAAATGCTTTTTACTCCCTAAAGGGGACGACGAACACCCGGTCCTTTTCACATGAGAGTCCCCATAGGAGCTTTTTCGTCGAATTCTGTCCTACATCAAGACAAGCTCGGCAAGTTACCGATTTCAACAATTCCAATTAACAGTCTTCAAAATTATATTAGAAGTTGATCTTTTATCCTGAAATGAGAGAAAATGTGTGACTGGAAGGTCCGAGTCATATCAGTCTTCGTTTTTTCCTTGAAACCTTAATGGCCGAGCGTGTACAAACTGATATCACGATTGTACCCTTGTTATCTCACATGCAATACACAACTCTCAATCACCGAAAGAAGTGGGACTGATTTGTCTATCAATTGATTTCCATAACTTGGAGTGAATGACAATAACAAGCAGATAGGTTAAAGGGCTCTAGAGAAGTGTTATTACGAGTTCAGTGTGTACGATGTTGTTGTAGTGTCCGGGGGGACCCCCATATAAAAAGGACGGGGGACCGGTGCTCGCCAGAAATTTTGAAAAGAACCCGTGAGAAGTACCAAGATCCTGTTTTGTGGGCGTGGCTTGAAATGTTTTTAACTCCTAAGAGGTACCAACTCTAAAACACACATCATCCCCTATCATATTTTTTCTGCTCAATACTTTAAAAGGTATCGCAAAAGTTCCCGCTGTGGATCTTTTGAGGCTAAGTACCCTAAGTGGTACCGAGACCGCTTTTTTATATATGGCTCCTGATTTCAAGCAGCTTTTTTTCGTTGCCAGCAACTTTTTGCATTCTTAGCAATTTCTAGTTTCCTATCAATTCTGAGAAATCGAAGCAGCTTTTAGTGCTTAAATTGCCCTTGTTTCCTTATTTCACAATGTGTTTTAGTAGGCAACTTATTTATTTTCTGTGAAAAAGAAGCCAGATTCCCCTCCCCACTAGACCAGATCATGGGTGCAAGATGCATGCAGCGGGCTGCTAGGTAAGCGTTTTTTTTTTTTAAATATATATATATATAGAAATGGCGGACGAAGATTCACATCCGACTGACTCGAGTGTCTCAGGTGAAGAAGTTTAACAAGATTTATATTAATATTGATGCGTAGTGTTAACTCATACATTTTTTGGTTCTAATTGAGGACAAGGTTATTTAGCCACGTTAGTTACGCTGCAAAACTGCAAAGAAAAGTTTAGAAATCTTATGCTTTTCTATCAGACCAAATTAACGACTAGAGCAGCAATTCTTTTTTTTGGAGGCGGGGACAACTTTTGAGCTGCTTTTTGAGAAATTTCTGGAAACTTGTTGGGAAATCTCGAGCAACTTGCGGAAAACCCTATTCCGGACTGCCCACCGCTCCAAGCGAAAAATAAAAACACTGAACGCGCGCCAACCAGCCCAAATCCTTCAGGACATTCGAAAGATGTTGCCAGTACCCGCCATGGATCATCATATTTTTTTCTTTTAAACTGTTTTCGCCTTAATAAATTTTCACTGCGTTTCCGGAAGCAGTCGGGAAAATTTGGCTTGAAATTTAAAAGGAGTTTGACATTGCTGTTCATGATGGAGAACCGGAGTATAAATATATTAGCTCATGTCACACTGAGCCACCAATCTATTTTATTTGCGTAACAAAATCACTTTGTGAATCACGTGATATGATATCAGTTATAAAGCTCAGAAACGTCCCGCCGCTGTCAGAAAGCCTGAAACCCGACAAGACAGGAGAAGTGGAGAAAGAACTTCAGAGAACTTGCGGCGAGCTGAGGAAAAAGCAACCATTCTGCAATTTCATTTAAAAAATTACGCCGTTTTAGACCTAGACTCTCAAAGGAATAACGTTAAAAAACTTCCTGTTCTTAAAACAAGACTGTTTCCTCTAGTTTGAAATAAAAGAACTAGTATAAAAGTAATTTGCTCTTTTGTCGTATTTCCAGCCAGCTTGGTTTAGTTACACTTCAATTCACGACTGGTTTTCCGTAAAATTCCGTTAAAAGCCCTGGGCTCATACAACTTCGTAAGGGGTCTCGAGTAGGCTTATAGACCGGGAGTGGGTAATACCCGGGAGGAGGCTTATAAGCGGTTAAAAAACGTTTCGAAATAAGCTGGTGAAACTAACATCTAACAGCATAAAAGGATGATTTGTGTTCTTAGGAACAAGAAACACAAGGAACAAGTAAGAAAACAAGTATACGAAGCACAGACAGAGTTCTTTGTATGAAGCTTCCTCATGAGAGCAATTGCCGGCCGATGAGGTACGGGGCTAATAACCGAAATCTTTTTACATACATATAGATGGGCCTACAGCCGAGGGGAGTTATAACCGAGGTTTTACGGTATGCATTTCTAAGTTCAGTAACAAACAAGTTACTACTAACTTGAATAATAATATTTAGTGCACGTGATCGACGTGTATTTTCTTTTTCCAAAATGCGTACGTTTGTCCAGTAGACAGTGAGGAGAATTAAGACAATCGTCAATTTGAATTGGGCATCACAATTAGTGGTGATGTATTCCTGAACAAATTCTATGAAGGAACTGCGTAAGGACAGTGAAAACGTGCACTCAGAACCGGGACAAATGAAAATAATAGCTGGTTTTTACATGACGTCACTAAAATTCAAACTACAAAACTAGTGATCTTCCTGAGATTTTACTTTAATGATGTATAAGAGCAGCTGAAAACTAATATTCATAAAAATTTTCGCTCCGAATGGGTTCTCGGTTTTGTGATATACTACACTTGAATTTCTGAGCTTTTGCGTGACGCGGCATTTATTTCGGGGAATTTGGCTATCTGAACAGTTCATATCTTAGAAAAAGTATTGTTTTAATGTTTTAGAGTTCCTCGAGGGATAAATTCACGCTTTTGTAGCAAAACTCAGTGACAAATGTTTCTGTTTCCGGCCGCCATATTGGTGCCCATACGGATGGGCAACAGCATGGCGTCTCCATACAAATCTCTAATTTTGGGTAAAAAATTTCTCCGCATATCTTGCATAAGAAAAATTGCTGTGACCAGAAACTTGGCGCGAGTCTTTGCATATTTACCTTCTTTCATTTTCCAGATTCTGTACTTTATCTATTGAACGGTTTTGATTTTTATTTTTGTCTATTTTGAATGTCGTGACACTGAAAACCAGCAATAAGTTCACAGAGATAGATGAGCGTACAACACAAAGTTTAATGATCTCATAATGGAAACTACAAGCTACATTCGATCATTTCTTGTTCAAGTTAGTTATTTTTCAGCTCAGTCTGGTCCCGCCATGCACGGGACAATGGATGAACACACCTGTATCTGACCTGTTGGAAAATGAAATATGAAACATGATTAGTTATTCTAAAAGGAAGGACTTTTGGCTAAGGACGCTGTACGGTAGGCTGAGCCCTCGAGGCATGCCATGGTAAACGTCAGATTGCCTTTCATTGTGTTTACTTTTCCTCGGATTATTAAATAATTCATCTGGAAAATAAAAGATATTTCACTTGTTTAAAACAAAAGTACTCATCCAAGTTCATGTACAAACAGCAGACGGAAAAAGTTAGATCTTGCCTCTCGCAGGATTCGCGATGTGCAAAAATTACTGTCTAACTGACATGATTATTCCCTGTTTGAAGCGACTCTGCTAGGATGAGGGCAACATGATTAAATACAGCCTCAACAAAATGGAAAAACGCTAATGATGTAATAAAAAAAAATAAAAAAGGAGACAAAACACAGGAACAAGGGCGGTACGTAAAATGTAGTAAAACATTATTTCTACAGGATAGTCCATTATGAATGGTGAACTTTTCCAAATGTATTCTGGGACATACAAGGAAGAACGGATCTTTACTGTCACCTGGTTTAATTCACATGAAGCAGATGTAAAAGTGAGGATACAGAATGTAGTAGTGTCGATAGTCTTGGGGAGTAAGCACTGGTTACAGGTCTCAGTGAGGTCGACAATGTCACTAGCGTTTCCCTCAAAAATACCGAGAAATGCCTTTCTATCAAACATAGGCTCTGCCAGTGAATTCGCATGTCGCACGTCCTCGATGTCGTAGTCCCTGGTAAAGGTTTTCGCAGCCGAGCGACAGCGGCGAAAGGCGCGAGTATCCTGGGAAGAGGAGGAGCAGCAGGAGTAGAAGGATGATGATTTTGGAAATTAACTGTTTCAATCTTGGGCTCAAGTTAGGTGCATCATTTTACTGCGACAGTTTGCCTTTGAAAAGTTCTTGGTTCCTTCGTTTCTGGAAATTTCATCTCTTGGTACTGGAAATCGAATGGCCTTCATAGGTTTCGCAGGCAATGATGTTTCATAAACCACTTTTTAACTAATTGTTTATGTATGTTCAGTTAGACTGGTTTCAAAGAAAAAAATCAAGACGGAGGGAAAATCATCAAAGTTATAAAATACCTAAATAGACTGCGGACAAAAGCTGATGTGATGTCAATGGCGGTAGAAAAGAATTTAGAATTCCCACCACATTTGTTTAGCTCTTCATGTGACAAATGGGACACCGAGCTTCGCAGTGAATTGTTTGTTCGGTTCCTTCGCAAACCCTCAACAACAAGCCATCATCAAAAAGTGCTGCGTTATGTACGCTCTCATGCTTTTCCTGTAGATTGGTAATATATCTACATCCAGCGTGGTTAAGAAAATCTGTTTAAGCCTTTTTTGTTTTGCGACTGAGTGAGCTTTTGTTTGGGGCCTCTCTCACTCATAAGATAAGCCTGTTAGCAAGCAAGCAAGTCATGCATGTAAATGCAGTTACGATTCTGAGTTTTGACAATCAAATGCTTAGATTAACTTGTATCTGCCTATTTACTAATATTCTTTAAAATCTCTTATATTTGATAACCTGTTTAGGCAGGAACTCAAATGAAAGAGCTGAAGCCAGGGCAAGAGAGTAAATCCCTTATATAGGCCTTAGTTTCAGGTTAATATCTCTCAAGTTATTGTTAGATGTGGTATCCAATTCTTTCGCGACTAACGTTACCAGGTGCATTGTATAGATGTTTTCGTGAAGGGCAAAAATGCGTGTAAAGCCGCTTGGGTTGTTCAAGTGATGAAATTAATTTGTTTCACAGGATTGGCTATTCCTAGACCGTCCTGAGATTTCAGTTTTCTGGGGGTAGTGATCCAAAAATATCTTGAGATGGATTACCTTAGTAGGAATAAGGCCTATATGGGGGATTAACCATGTTACCCTTCATGCTCTCTTGAAGGAATATACTCGCTTTGAACCCACCGCAAGATATTTCACGGTCCCTTCACACGGGTCTCCAAAGGCCGACTTTTTAGCGTGCAGAGTGCAGCTGGACAGTCCCTGGCACTCTTGCTTAGCCACCTTCATTGACTTTTTAGCATTGCCACAGTTTGTGTCCCCGTTATGTCCACACACTCCTTGCTTTGTGCGTCCATACAATGCACTCACAATTTTGATCCTCTTTGCAGCAGGGCAGGTTATTGTCATCGCTTCATCCTGACAAACCTGGCGGCGTTTGTCTAAGAATGAATAAATAATAAATAGCTTAACTGTGACTAAACTAATAAATAGCTAAACTATAACTGCGTTAAATCTTGTAGCACTATTTTTCTGTTACTAGTTCCTTCGGGTAAGCAGAAACGTTGATTTTGAATGAAACTAGGACAAGCCTTATATAGAGAGAGATACGGGGAGTGTTAATGGCCGGGGGGGTGGTCTCTTTGACGGTTGACGGTTAAATTTTAGGCCATTTCACCGTTGACAGTTAATTTTTCGGAATGACGTTTTTAACAAGAAATTGAAGCGAAAATGTGGCTGTGATATTTGAATAATCTAATTAGTCCTATAGTTTGTGCATTAAAAATTAGGCTTTTGGGCTTCAACCATGTGACTTATTAGCGTAATTACTTCCCCTTTAGTACCGCTGGACATATTAATCGCCTGCTTCCGAGACTAGAAGTTAAAGGACTTGCACATATATGTATTTTTGTGATATTTTAAACAATCATTTATAAACAGCATATCTTGACCTTTTTTCATCAATAGATCGATCGTTTAGTTCTTAATTAAGGATATTTGAGACACTTGAGGCTAATATTGGCTTGCTCATTTGACGGTTGAAGGAAAAAATATGGCATTTTTGACGGTTTATCTTTTACTAATCTTACGTACACCGGCAGCATTTTCGTTTGCGGTCTCTTACATCATTGTATTTAGTTAATTTATTGGCCATTTCACGTTTGATCTTATCAAGGTTTACCTGCACTGACAAATAACACTGCGAGGAAACAAAAAGCCAACAAACGCAGCATCATCCTTGTAACTTGAACCTGTAGTATCTGTAATTGTAACAGAAATCAGCAGTTAAAGAAACTCAACACCCCCTCTCCCTCTCCTGTTTCATGATATTTTCCCGAGAATACGAATATGGCCTATGAAAGATTTCTCATGTTCCCGATTCAGAAGAATTGTTATGAGTGCGAATTTCACCCGATCACACGATCCATTTCTGTTAACATTGCAGCAACTGAAATCCGCTGACCAGTGTACATCACAGTATTATTTTAAAATATGCTGATTTGCGCGGGTTGGATCTCTGAAGCCAACAATAAATTTAATGACTTTTACTCAGGTTAGGTCCATCTTTATGTGTCGTCATTCGTTGGATTGTGTGGTTCTTGAAACAAATAAGTCTGTTCCTTAGAAAGGTGTTTTCACTGGGTTCTACCACCTTAAAGCATGCGATAAATCTGAAACGAAGTGAAGCCGCAAATAATCTGCGTATGTAATAAACCTGATAACCTCTCAAGGGATCATTGACCTTAATGTTTCAGGGTTCATTCAGTGGATCTGTTTAAACCATCTACGTCATCTGCCGGCTTGATAACAGATTTGTAAGATTTTAAACTTTGTCTGTTAATAATTTTTGTTGCGAATACACATTACTCTTTGTAAAAGCTTTGTTTAGAACTGAGGCTGTCAGGTAGAAGCAATCAATAATGTATGTGTTGTTGTTCTTGTTTGTTGAAGCAAGTACGCTTAGAGAGAAAAAATGCAGTAAAATAGGCATAGTACTGTAAATTACAAAACAAAATACAACTGGATAGTAAGAAAGGCTGATGCAAGAGAAAACGGAAAAAGTAAAATCTGTATTTGATTATTTTTCTCAGATTGTAAACAAATGTATGCTAAAATATATGCAATGCCGCGGGAGGTATCGCAATGTAAATTACAAAACAAAATTCATCTCGATAGTAGAAAGGACTTGTGCAACAGAAGAATGGAAAAGGGAAAACTTGTATTTGATTATTTCTCTGATATTTCTCAATAGAAATTTACTTCCGCAAGTTTGCACTCGACCTTTTGAAACCTGAATAATTGACACGAATCGCATTACATTTTTAGGGCATATAGCGTATGGATTGTGAGAGCTTTTTTTGATACCGAATCTGTTTTTGGTTCAAAACTATAAAGCAAATTAACTGTTTTTAACAGAAAGCTTGCGAAGGCTACTTGTTCCCATTATTACCATAAGACCTAATGGCAAATAACTTTGGTTAAATATCGAGACTTTAAATGCAGTGAAGATAACAAAAAGAATCCTTTTGTCTCGATTTTAGCAGTGTCTTGGATAGCCAATGGATTGCTGACAATTAAAAAATAAGGAATTTCGTAATGGTAGTAAGCTATGATTCAATAACTGCCTCGCGCTCAAGTGTTCCTCCTTGGCTGGAGTAAGGTGCCCATCAGAGTGGGTGCATATGATATTGTAGGCCTATTGCACTTGAAAATCAGAACCCAACCTAACTACTAACCTCCACAACAAGCGTCTCCGTATAGCAGAGTGCAAACGTGTTAAGTCTAATCCGGCGAGAGCAAAAAAAAAAAAAAAAATGGAGTTGGAGGTAGCTTGTCGATTTTTTCGTTCCTGTCCCAGTTTTTGCGCGGCTAGAATGCTTAGTGTTCGTACAAGAACGCTTGATATCCAAGCTACATAACCATCAACCACCGCGCTCCTTGTTTCAACCTCTTCGCCGACGAAACGCAACAGCGCCTGGTAACAGCACAAAGAAACTAGGCAACTCCAATGAGTATTTCGTTTTAGTTCTTGAATTTCAACTGATTCATATCAGTAAGAATGGAAACAAGACTTAATTTGCATTCAGAAGTAGGCTCTAAGAGCTCGTTGATCTTTAGATGTTTGCTTAGGGTTAACATGTTCTCTGAACACCAAAGATAAAACTGTTTAAAGAAAAATTCCTGTTTTCTTCGAATAGATTGCTTTGTTTTCTCTTCCCTGAAAATAACGCCGTGGCCTTTTTTTCGCCCGTTCCTATAAAATAAAG
This sequence comes from Orbicella faveolata, assembly GCF_042242905.1. Taxonomy (NCBI): domain Eukaryota; kingdom Metazoa; phylum Cnidaria; class Anthozoa; order Scleractinia; family Merulinidae; genus Orbicella; species Orbicella faveolata. The sequence continues at coordinate 4,465,211 of NW_028301541.1, forward strand.
TCTTTACTCCCATGAATATTAAATCAATTCAATTTTCCATTTCCACAAAATAAACGTGTGTTCTCTTGTTCCCTGAAAGCAAAATCTCGGAGAGATTAAATGATCTTTCCCCCTGAAAAAGTCGAAATGTTTTATTCTCTGTAAGTTAGTTAAAATGTTACAAGAGACTTTCGTCTCCGGTAGCAATGGCTTTTCCGATTTCGTCTTCTTGGGCGGCTTCAGCTTATGCTGGTTTTTCGCATATTTCTACAATAGAACTTTAATTTGAGCTTTCAAACCGGCTAAGCTAGGCTCTCTCTGTTTGCAGATGACTTTTTCAATGACTTTGATACGAAGTATAGTTTTGTAAAATGTGATTTTAACACAGGTTTTCACCACTCCCCATGCGAAAAAAAAAAACGTCAATGATGCCGAAAAAATCGTCGTCTTTTAACAGCAAATATCAAACTATTGGTTATTTTCAATATCACGGTATTCTTTCTTTTCCGGCTTATACTCTCATAAAACGTTAAAGTAGATTCGTGCGACAATAACTCTTACCTTTTTCGTGTGTGTTCGAATACTCTTTAACGACGGGATGTACAACCAAATCAGCTGTGATGAGAAGGAACTGATACACGTCTTTTTAAAGATCCCTTTGGAGAATGTTTGTTGTAAAAATATGTTATTAATTTGTTCTACACAGCAAATATTTATCGAAATATTTTTTTTCTATAATTAAATACAATATTACTCAGAATGATTATGTAAAGAACACAATGTGAGCAACAGGTTTTTCCCTCATCGTTTGGTCTTTAAATACAGTTATTTTACTAAAAAATAAAGAGCATGAGAGATGTAAGAGAAATAAGAGATCCTATTTGTTCATTTTATTTTGCATATTAAATACATTTTGTTTAACCACTAAAACACACTCATATTTAATTTCGTTATATTATTAAACGATTTGATTAAAACAATATAGCAATGAGATACCCCTTCAACGTTTAATTTTGTCTCTTTATACTTTTCCTTTTTATCTCAATAATTTTGGGGCTTACCGTATTTGTAAAGTAGCTTACAATGGTTGAATCTAGGCGAAATACTCCGTCGGTTAAAGCCATGATACAATGACTGGTTAATACTGAGTATTTTTGTTATCCATTAAATGGAGAATATTACACGGCGCAAAGATATAAATTTTATTTTCGAGTGGTAAAAAATTGGCCTTAACACGAGAAAATAAAATTCATATCTTCAAGCCATCGCGTAATTTCTTTTTATTAGATAGACAAACTGACTGTTTGTACAAACAACCCTGAAAGAGCCGAAAAAGGCGTCATCAATATTTGTTCACGCTCGGCTATTTAAGACGCTGGCCAATCTTCGCTTGCTTTATCTTCAAAAAAAAAAAGCTTAAAAGAAACGTATCAACAGGTTTTTGATGGCTTTGCAAACGATTTCAGTTTATTTGTATTTTTCTCCAAACTGACAACTGTTGTAAAAATTATGTTATCAATTTGTTCTCCCTCGCAAACATTTATCGAACGCACTTTTTTCTATTGAATACAATATTACTCAGAATGATTATCGAAAGAACAAAATATGAGCAGCAGGTTTTTCCCCTCAACTTTTTGTGAATTTAAAAATACAGTTATTTAACTTAAAAAATAAGGCCTGAAACATTGAAGTCTCGTTCTGTCTTGTGCACTGCTGTAGATATGATTTACTTAAACAAATAAGAGCAAGGAGATCCCTTTTGTCATTTTATTCTGCATATTGAATAGAGTTTGTTTAACCACCAAAACACACTCATAATCAAATTTATATACAGGCAAAAACTAACGATAGATAAATCCGACGTTTCGGCGACATCTTGGCGCCATTGTCAAGGGAAACTAATTAAATATGCGATTTCAAGGGTAACTAAGAGTTCAGAGTTTCTAATTTGCATAAGTTAGACAAAGACTTTAGCGCGAACTGAGTCTGATTGTACATTTAAACACGGTCGTAATTGTTTAATGAGTAACATCTCATTAATGAGACAATCAAACTTGTTGTGGCATTTTTTCAACACGCTAAAACAATTGCGAAGGTCATCCGGAATCCTGCCTGCGTGTCTACTATCATAGTGATTGCGTACTGACGAGGTCTTGCTTCTATGTCCATCAACGCGTACGAACAGATGGCCACGGGTGTAACCGACATAACCAGCATCGCACTGGTCACACTTGAAGTTATACACAACGCATTGTTGATCAATGAGCTGAGGCTTAGGTTCGCTTGTCGGGAACTCCTGGGCAATCTTGCGGCTCGTAAACACCGGTTGAACACTACTCGGGTTGTCATACCCTTTAAAGACCAGGAGTCTGCTAATATCGTGAAGACACAGTTGAAAGATCTCAGTGTGAAGCTGCAGACTAGTGTTCAACCGATGTTTACGAGCCGCAAGATTGCCCAGGAGTTCCCGACAAGCGAACCTAAGCCTCAGCTCATTGATCAACAATGCGTTGTGTATAACTTCAAGTGTGACCAGTGCGATGCTGGTTATGTCGGTTACACCCGTGGCCATCTGTTCGTACGCGTTGATGGACATAGAAGCAAGACCTCGTCAGTACGCAATCACTATGATAGTAGACACGCAGGCAGGATTCCGGATGACCTTCGCAATTGTTTTAGCGTGTTGAAAAAATGCCACAACAAGTTTGATTGTCTCATTAATGAGATGTTACTCATTAAACAATTACGACCGTGTTTAAATGTACAATCAGACTCAGTTCGCGCTAAAGTCTTTGTCTAACTTATGCAAATTAGAAACTCTGAACTCTTAGTTACCCTTGAAATCGCATATTTAATTAGTTTCCCTTGACAATGGCGCCAAGATGTCGCCGAAACGTCGGATTTATCTATCGTTAGTTTTTGCCTGTATATGTTTATCTAAATCATTGTTGATTATAATCAAATTTTGCTATATTATTAAGCGATTTGATTAAATGGAGAATATTACTCGGCGGCGCAAAGATATGAATTTTATTGGTGTTAATTACTGACTCTGAAAAGCTGCTACACCAACTTAGAACAAACGCCAGTCATCAACTGACAAGCTCTATTCACTTGAATCTGAAGATGACTTCCGCTCAGGTCGTCGAAACGTTAGTCATCAACAACAGTTCTTTTCAGAACTATCCTCTCCCGGACGATCATACTATACGAACTACGAGAAAATAAAATTCATATCTTCAAGCCACCGTGTATTTTTATCTTTATTACGTGGAAAACCTGACTGTTTGCAAATACAACCGTGAAAAAGCTGGAAATGACCTCATCAATATCTTCACTAGCTATGAAGATATGTAGTTTAGTATAATTTTACGAGGGGTATATTTTCCACCACTACGTTAATAAAGGTTTGGTTGACGCATTGATACAGGCTATATATATATATTTTTTTAAAAAAGTAGCAATGGGGCTTTTATCTAATATTATTAAATTATACTTTATTAACTTAAGTGTATATTATAAAAAGCAATAAATATGTATCTCCTTGTTTATATTATTTATTGATTTGGTGTTGCTTCCCTTAGCTGCGTAAGCCATAAAATAATAAAGTTAAAAAAAGAAAAGAACAAAAAATGACACAACAAAAAAGTTCAATTGCGCTTTATTATATAGGCACGAGTGTTATCACTGCAAAATATACCCCTCGTAAAATCCATACTAAGCTACATCCGGGCCCCGAGTGCCGTATTTTCCATGTGGCGGGAAGATATGATTTTTATTTCCTCGTAGTTCGAATAGTGTGATTGTCCAGGTGAGGGTAGTTCTGAAAAGAACTGTTGTTGGTGACTGACGTCTCGACAACCTGAGTGGAAGTCGTCTTCAGAGTCAAGTGAGTAGTGTTTGTCAGTCGATGATGATGCAAGTCTGGTCCGTTGAACGTGATTGGTCAGTTTAGCCGTGATGGTATTGGCTGAAAGACTCGTGTAAACTTTGTCATCAGTCATTGGTGGGTTTCGATCCGTCTATTGTTAGTCAAACTGGTCGGTTTTTGGTCCATGTATTGTTAGTCAAATTAAGTCGGTCTTTTAGGTGTCCGTTTGTCGGTTTCGTTTCCGTCATGGATAAGTCGTTTGTAAGGCGCTGGTAGTTGTTGACATCTGTTAAGAGGCGTTTGTTCTAAGTTAGTGTACCAGCTTTCCAGAGTCTGTAGTTAACACCAATAAAATTCATATCTTTGCGCCGCCGAGTAATATTTCCTATTTAATCAAATCGCTTAATAATATAGCTAAATTAGATATGAGTGCTTTTTGGTAGTTAAACAAACTGTATTCAATATGCAGAATAAAATGACAAAATGGGATCTCCTTGCTGTTATTTGTTTAGGTAAGTCATATGTACAGCAGTGCACAAGACAGAACGAGCCTTGAATGTTTCGTGCCTCATTTTTTTATGTTAAATAAGGGAAAAACCTCCTTTCATATTTTCTTTCGATAATCATTCTGAGTAATATTCTATTCACTAGAAAAAAGTGCGTCCGATAAATATTTGCAAGGGAGAACAAATTAACAACATAATGTTTACAACAGTTGTCAGTTTGGAGGAAAATACAAATAAATTGAAATCGTTTGCAAAGCCATCAAAAACCTGTTGATACGTTTCTTTTAAGCCTTTTTTTTTTTGAAGATAAAGCAAGCGAAGATTAGCCAGCGTCTAAAATAGCCGAGCGTGAACAAATATTGACGAAGCTTTTTTCGGCTCTCTTTCACCAGTTTGTGCAAACAGTCAGTTTGTCTATCTAATAAAAAGAAATTACGCGATGGCTTGAAGATATGAATTTTATTTTCTCGTGTTAAGACCAATTTTTTACCACTCGAAAATAAAATTTATATCTTTGCGCCGTGTAATATTCCCCATTTAATGGATAACAAAAATACTCAGTATTAGCCAGTCATTGTATCATGGCTTTAACCGACGGAGTATTTCGCCTAGATTCAACGATTATAAGCTACTTTACAAATACAGTACACCCCAAAATGATTGAGATAAAAAGGAAAAATATAAAGAGACAAAATTAAATGTTGAGGGGGTATCTCATTGCTATATTGTTTTAATCAAATCGTTTAGTAATATAACGAAATTAGATATGAGTGTGTTTTGGTGGTTAAACAAACTGTATTCTGGATATGCAGAATAAAATGACAAAATGGGATCTCCTCGCTCTTATTTGTTTAAGTAAATCATATCTACAGCAGTGCACAAGACAGAACGAGACTTCAGTGTTTCATGCCTCATTTTTTAAGTTAAATAACTGTATTTTTAAATTCAAAAAAAAAAAATGAGGGAAAAACCTCCTTTCATATTTTCTTCATTCGATAATCATTCTGAGTAATATTCTATTCAATAGAAAAAAGTGCGTTCGATAACTCTTTGCGAGGGAGAACAAATTAACAACATAATTTTTACAACAGTTGTCAGTTTGGAGGAAAATACAAATAAATTGAAATCGTTTGCAAAGCCATCAAAAACCTGTTGATACGTTTCTTTTAAGCTTTTTTTTGAAGATAAAGCAAGCGAAGATTGGCCAGGGTCTAAAATAGCCGAGCGTGAACAAATATTGATGACGCCTGTTTCGGCTCTTTCAGGATTGTTTGTGCAAACAGTCAGTTTGCCTATGTAATAAAAAGAACTTACGCGATGGCTTGAAGATATGAATTTTATTTTCTCGTGTTAAGGCCAGCGTTTTACCATTTGAAAATAAAATTTATATCTTTGCGCCGTGTAATATTCTCTATTTATTGGATAACAAAAATACTCAGTATTAACCAGTCATTGTATCATGGCTTTAACCGACGGAGTACATCGCCTAGATTCAACGACTGTAAGCTACTTTACAAATACGGTAAGCCCCAAAATTATTGAGATAAAAAAGAAGAAATATAAAGAGACAAAATCAAATGTTGAAGGGGTATCTCACTGCTATATTATTTTAATCAAATCGTTTAATAATATAACGAAATTAGATATTAGTGTGTTTTGGTGGTCAGACAAACTGTATTCAATATGCAAAATAAAATGAAAAAAATGGATCTCTTATTTCTCTTATATCTCTCATACTCTTTTTTTTTAGTAAAATAACTGTATTTAACGACTAAACGATGAGGGAAAATCCTGTTGCTCTCATTGTGTTCTTTATACAATCATTCCGAGTCATATTGTATTTAATTATAGAAAAAATATTTCGATAAATATTTGCTGTGTAGAACAAATTAATAACATATTTTTACAACAAACATTCTCCAAAGGGATCTTTAAAAAGACGTGTATCAGTTCCTTCTCATCACAGCTGATTTGGTTGTACATCCCATCGTTAGACTATTCGAACACACACCGTGACGAAAAAGGTAAGAGTTATTGTCGCACGAATCTACTTTAACGTTTTATGAGAGTATAAGCCGGAAAAGAAAGAATGCCGTGATATTGAAATTAAAATAACCAATAGTTTGATATTTGCTGTTAAAAGACGACGTTTTCTTCGGCATCATTATCGTGATTTTTTTTTTCGCATGGGGAGAGTTGAAACCTGTGTTAAAACCACATTTTACAAAACTACTTCGTATCAAAGTCATTGAAAAAGTTGTCTGCAAGCAGAGAGAGCCTAGCTTAGCCGGTCTAAAAGCTCAAATTAAATTTCTATTGTAGAAATATGCGAAAAACCAGCATAAGTTGAGGCCGCCCAAGAGGACGAAATCGGAAAAGCCATTCCTTTCGGAGAACAAAGCCTCTTGTAACATTTTAACTAACTTACAGAGAATGAAAGATTTCCACTTTTTAGGGGAGAAAGTTCATTTTATCTCTCCGAGATTTTGCTTTCAGGAAACAAGAGAACACACCTTTATTTTGTGGAAATGGAAAATTGAATTGATTTATATTCATGGGAGTAAAGGCTTCATTTTATAGGAACGGGTCAACAAAGGCTGCCGCGTTCTTTAAAGGAAAGAGAAAAACAAAGCAATCTATTCGAAGAAAACAGGCATTTTTTAAACAGCTTTATCTTTGGTGATCAGAGAACATGTTAACCCTAAACAAACATCTAAAGATCAAAGAGCTCTTAGAGCCTACTTCTGAATGCAAATTAAGTCTTACTGATATGAATCAGTTGAAATTCAAGAACTAAAACGAAATACCCATTGGAGTTGCCTTGTTTCTATTTGCTGTTACCAGGCGCTGTTGCGTTTCGTCGGCGAAGAGGTTGAAACAAGGAGCGTAGTGGTCGATAGTTATGCAGCTCGGATATCAAGCGTTCTTGTGCGAACACTCAGCATTCTAGCCGCGCAAAAACTGGGACAGGAACGAAAAAATCGACAAGCTACCTCCAACTCCATTTGCTTTTGTTTTTTTGTTTTTTTGCTCTAGCCGGATTTGACTTAACTCGTTTGCACTCTGCTATACGGAGAGGCTTGTTGTGGGGGTTAGTAATTAGGTTGGGTTCTGGTTTTCGAATGCAATGGGCCTACAACATCATATGCACCCACTTTGATGGGCACCTTACTCCAGCCAAGAAGCAACACTTGAGCGCGAGGCAGTTATTGAATCATAGCTAACTACCATTATGAAATTCTCTATTTTTAATTGTCAGCAATCCATTGGTTATTCTAAGCACTGCTAAAATCGAAAAAAATGATTCTTTTTGTTAACTTCATTGCCTTTAAAGTATCGATATTTAACCAAAGTTATTTGCCATTAGGTCTTATGGTAACAATCGTAACAAGCAGCCCTAGCAAACTTTCTGTTAAAAAAAGTCAACTTGCTTTTCGAGCCAAAAACAGACTCCGTATCAAAAAAAAAACTGTCACAATCTATACGCTATATATGTCTTAAAAATATAACGCGATTTGAGTCAATTACTCAGGTTTCAAAAGGTCGAGTGTAAACTTGCAAAAGTAAAATTCTATGGAGAAATATCAGAGAAACAATTAAATACAAGTTTTTCCCTTTTCCATTCTTCTGTTGCATCAGCCTTTTCTATTATCCAGATGAAATTTGTTTTTTAATTTACAATGCGACACCTTCCACAGCTTTGCTAACCACTTTTTTTTCTCTTAGCATACATCTTTTTAAATTCTGAGAGAAAAGTTCAAATACAAGTTTTCCCTTTTCCATTCTTCTGTTGCATAGGCCATATCCTACTATCCAGATGAATTTTGTTTTGTAATTTACATTGCAATACCTCCCGCGGTTTTTCTGACTATACCTTTCTCTTAGCATAAATCTTTTTACAATCTGAGAGAAATAATCTAATACAAATGTTACTTTTTCCGTTTTCTTTTGCATCAGCCTTTCTTACTATCCAGTTGTATTTTGTTTAATTTTGTAATGTACAGTGCTATGCTTCTTTTACTGCACTTTTTTTCTCTGTAAGCGTACTTGCTTCAAGAAACAATAACAACAACAACACATACATTATTGATGGCTTCTATCTGACAGCTTCAGTTCATAACAAAGCTGTTACAAAGAGTAATGTGTATTCGCAACAACAATTATCAACAAAGTTTAAAATCTTACAAATCTGTTATTAAGGCCGATGGTGTGGAAGGTTTAAACAGATACAGTGAATGAACAGTGTTACCCTGATTTATTACGATCAACGATAGCTCGAAAGGTTATCAAGTTTATGTTTTACAATGACTGTCTAATTTCTCGCGCGCTGATTGGCTCTTTTTTATCATCAATAAGAGTACAGACGGATAAAATTTTAATTTATGCAAGCTTTCAAGTTCAACTTTCAGCTGTCAAATTGTCAACTTTTTAACCAATGAGCTTTTATTGGCTTTTTTAAATAGCCAATCAAAAAGCGAGAAAAGCTATTGACAATGTTCGCGTCATTTTGAATAAAATTCACTTATCTTTGTTTACGGCAAGTTTACGGCGTCTTTTCCCCTCATTTATTCCCGTCTTGTTATTGTAAAAAACAAATTGACCTCAGCTTTTTATGCGTCTGTCCTCTTGTTGATGATAAATTGCGTGATAACATTGTCAAAGTTCACTGCGGAACCTCTCGCCTGCGGCTCGTGGTTCCACAGCCACCTTGACAATGTTATGACGCAATTTATCATCAGTAAGAGGACAGACGCATAAAAAAACTGACGTCAATTTGTTAATTATATAATAACCCAAGTTATTCTCGCATTTTGATTGGTTCTCGCCCATGATCTATTAGAGGACAGACCCACGATTGACGTCATCATTTCAAAGTTCTTCCCTCTGTGTTTAAAATGGCGGAAAGTTTTGAGAATTTAGATAATATTCACGTGAGTGGGGAAAGATAAGGTACAAAAAAGTCTTGTCGAGGCATTGAACAGGTACGATAGTCTGGAAGAAGAAAGAAAATGCCGTTTCGTTTCTAGAAAATGACTCAGAAAAAATACTCGAGCAGTCTCAGTCGGCAGTCAATCGAGACTAAACCAAACACAAAATTAGTCTTGAAATTACTTTAAGGTAAGAAACCGTTGTTTTGTCTCGAATTTAACAAAACCAATAACGAAAATGTTTATGTCATTAATTTATTTAAAAAATTGGGAACACGAGAAATCTTTAATAAGCCATATTTGTATTCTCGGAAAAATATCATAAAACAGGAGAGGGAGAGGGGGTGTTGGATTTCTTTAACTGCTGATTTCTGTTACAGTTACAGATACTACAGGTTCAAGTTACAAGGATGATGCTGCGTTTGTTGGCTTTTTGTTTCCTCGCAGTGTTATTTGTCAGTGCAGGTAAACCTTGATAAGATTAACCGCCAAATGGCCAAAAAATTAACTAAATACAATGATGTAAGAGACCGCAAACGAAAATGCTGCCGGTGTACGTAGGATCTGTAAAAGATAAACCGTCAAAAATGCCATATTTTTACCGTCAACCGTCCTTATATGAACTAAACGGTTGACTTATTAAAAAAAGGGGTCAAGATATGCTGTTTATAAATGATTGTTTTAATATATCACAAAAATACGTATATGTACAAGTCCTTTATTCTGCCTTTAACTTCTAGTCTCGGAAGCAGGCGATTAATATGTCCAGCGGTAACAAAGGGGAAGTAATTATGCCCAAAAGCCCAAAAGCCTAATTTTGCAATGCACAAAAATTATAGGACTAATTGGATTATTCAAATATAGGCAAAATTGTATCCTTTTATGAGTTATCACAGTCACATTTTCGCTTCAATTTCGTGCTATAAACGTCATTCCGCAAAATTAACCGTCAACCGTCATATGACTTAAACTTTAACAGTCAACCGTCAAAGGGACCCTCCAGCCATTGACGCCCCCTATCTCTATAAGGCTTGTCCTCGTTTGATTTAAAATCAACGTTTCTGCTTACCCGAGGGAACTAGTAATAGAAAAATAGTGCTACAAAATTTAATGCAGTTATAGTTTAGCTATTTATTAGTTTAGTTACAGCTAAGCTATTTATTATTTACTCATTCTTAGACAAACGCCGTCGGGTTCGTCAGGATGAAGCGATGACAATAACCTGCCCTGCTGCAAAGAGGATCGAAATTGTGAGTGCATTGCATGGACGCACAAAGCAAGGAGTGTGTGGACATAAGGGGAACATAAACTGTGGCAATGCTAAAAAGTCAATGAAGGTGGCTAAGCGAGAGTGCCAGGGACAGCCCAACTGCACTCTGCACGCTGGAAACTCGGCCTTTGAAGACCCGTGTGAAGGGACCGTGAAATATCTTGAGGTGGGCTCAAAGCGAGTATATTCTTTTAAGAGATTATAAAGGGTAACAGAGTTAATCCCCCATATAGGCCTTATTCCTACTAAGGTAATCCATCTCAAGATGTTTTTGGATCACTAATCCCAGATAACTGAAATTCCAGGACGGTCTAGAAATAGCCAATCCTGTAACACAAATCACGTGAATAGCCCAAGCGCATTTTCGCTCTTCACGAAAACATCTTTACAACGCGCGTGGTAACGTTAGTCGCAAAAGAATTGGATACCTTATCTAACAAAACCTTGAGAGATATTAACCTGAAAATATGGCCTTTATAAGGGATTTACTCTCTTGCCCTGGCATCAGCTCTTTCAGTTGAGTTCCAGTCAAAACAGGTTATTAAATATAAGAGATTTTAAAGAATATTAATAAATAGGCAGGTATAAGTTAATCTAAGCAGTTGATTGTCAAAACTCAGAATCGTAACTGCATTTTCTTGACCTGCCTGCTTGCCAACAGGCTTATCTTATGAGTGAGAGAGGCCCCAAACAAAAGCTCACTCGGTCGCAAAACAAAAAAAAGCTTAAACAAATTTTCTTATCCAAGCTGGGTATAGATATATTACCAATCTACAGGTAAAGTATGAGAACGTACATAACACAGCACTTTTTGATGAAAGCTTGTTGTTGAGGGTTTGCGAAGGCACTAAACAAACAATTGATTCATTCCGAAGCTCGGTGTCCCATTTGACTCATGAAAAACAAAACAAATGTGGTGGGAATTCTAAATTCTTTTCTACCGCCATTGACATCACATCAGCTTTTGTCCGCAGTCTATTTGGGTATTTTATAACTTTGATGATTTTCCGTCCGTCTTGATTTTTTTTTCTTCCAAACCAGTCTAACTGTACATACCTAAAAAATCGGTTGAAAAGTAGTTTGTGAAACGTCATGCCCTGCGAAACCTATGGAGGCCATTCAATTTCCAGACCAAGGGATGAAATTTCCAGAACTGAAGAAACCAAAAACTGTTCAAAGGCAAACTGTAACAGTAAAATGATGCCCCTAACTTGAGCCCAAGATTGAAGCAGTAAATTTTTAAAATTATCATCCATCTACTCCTGCTCCTGTTCCTCTTCCCAGTCCTCCCCCTCCTCTCTTCTCTTCCTCCAACTCATCATCATCATTATGATCGTCTGTCTCTCCCTTCTTGCTGTTTCTAGTTATCTGCAGGTATTTACCGGTTGGGGTTTAGACTCACGCCCAATCCTCAACCTGCTGGCAGGGTTTCTCTGCAGGGTTCGTCCTCCCCCTCACCCTCGAAAACAGGTTCCGGTTTCCGTTTCCGGTTTAGACAGTAATTTTGCACATCGCGGATCCTGCGAGAGGCAAGATCTAACTTTTGCCGTCTACTGTTTGTACACGAACTTTGATGAGTATTTTTGTTGTAAACAAGTGAAATATCTGCTATTTTTTGATGAATTATTTAATAATCCGAGGAAACGTAAACACAATGAAAGGCAATCTGACGTTTGTTATTGTCTCGAGGGCTCAGCCTACCGTACAGCGTTCTTAGCCAAGAGTCCTTCCTTTTAGTATAACTAATCATATTTCATATTTCATTTTCCAAAAGGTCAGATACAGGTGTGTTCATACATTGTCCCGTGGAGTATTTTGAGACCAGACTGAGCTGAAAGTTAACTAACTTGAACAAGAAATGATTAAATGTAGCTTGTAGTTTCCATTATGAGATCATTAAACTTTCTGTTTTACGCCCATCTCTCGCTGTGAACTTATTATTTTCATTTGTCTATGTTCTCTGTATAAGTTTTTCTTGGCCTTACGCAGTTCCTTTATAGAATTTGTTCAGGAATACATCACCACTAATTGTGATCCCCTATTCAAGTTGATGATTGTCTTAATTCTCCTTACCACAATTGAATATATGAAAGATCATATCTTTGAAAAATATGAACATATGATTGATCTTCGCAGTTATACACACAACTTAATTAAGCAGCTGTGAAATTGAAGCCTGAAAAATATTCAGGCCTGAACGGGATTCGAATCCAGGACCACTGCGATACCGGTGCAGTGCTCTACCAAATGAGCTATCGAGCCAACTAGGAGCTGGTCACATTGTTAGTTCGTAATATACCCGTAGATGATGAAGAATACAAGTGAATATATGAAAGAATCATATATTTTCTCCCATGAGGAAGCTTCATATAAAAACAAAGAACTCTATCTGTGCTTCGCGTACTTGTTTCCTTACTTGTTCCTTGTGTTTCTTTTTCCTAAGAACGCAAAATATCCTTTTATACTGCTAGATGTTGGCTTCACCGGCTTATTTTGCAACGTTTTTATTCACTTATAAGCCTTCCCCCCCCCCCCCCCCCCCGAGATGTTAGCCCCCCGTTTATAGGCGCAACCAAAACCCCTTATAAAGTTGTATGAAATAACAATCCGGAATTTTACGAAAACCAGACCCTAATTGAAGTGTAACTAAAGTAAGCTGGCTGGAAATACAACAAAAGGGTGAGTTATTTTGCTTTAGTTTGGGGAAACTTTGAAATAACAAGTTCTTTTCTGCTCCCCCGTTCCCACACGAGAAGAAACGCGTGGAAACTGGGGGAGAGAGAGAACATAAAAAGCGCGCCGGTGTGGTTGCCTTTTCCTCAGCTCGCCGCAAGTTCTCTGAAGTCCTTTCCTTCTCTCCCATCAGGTGGGGTTTCCTGGCTTTCCGACAGCGGCTGGAAGTTTCCGAGTGATATAATTGATATCATTTAACAGTTTTGAAAATGATGACGTTATTCGTCATGAGGCGATACTGCCACTCGAATAAAATGGATCAGTGTGACATATACACTAATAGTCTGATGTTGCGGTAAACAAATATGGTTACTAGTCTTTCATGAACAGCAATGTTTAACTCTTTTTGGGTTTCAATCCAAATTTTCCAGACCTTTTTTAGACACTCAGAGAAAAATTATTGCGGCGAAAACATTTTAGAAGGGTAAAAACTGAGACTGAGCTAAATTAATATATCTTTTCATGCCGTATGTAATGTACTTCGTTGGTCATTACTTTTTTGTGTTTGGTGGCTCTTAAAGGAAAATAAAATTCATATCTTCAAGCCACCGTGTATTTTTATTTTTATTATATGGAAAACCTGACTGTTTGCAAATACAACCGTGAAAAAGCTGGAAATGACCTCATCAATATCTTCACTAGCTATGAAGATATGTAGTTAAGTATAAATTTTACGAGGGGTATATTTTCCATCACTACGTTAATAAAGGTTTGGTTGACCCATTGATACAAGCTATATATATATATTTTTTTTAAAAAAAGTAGCAATGGGGCTTTTATCTAATATTATTAAATTATACTTTATTAACTTAAGTGTATATTATAAAAAGCAATAAATATGTATCTCCTTGTTTATATTATTTATTGATTTGGTGGTGCTTCCCTTAGCTGCATAAGCCATAAAATAATAAAGTTAAAAAAAGAAAAGAACAAAAAATGACCCGACAAAAAAGTTCAATTGCGCTTTATTACACAGGCACGAGTGTTATCACAGGAAAATACACCCCTCGTAAAATTCATACTAAACTACATCCGGGCCCCGAGTGCCGTATCTTCCATGTGCCGGGAAGATATGAATTTTATTTCCTCGTAGTTCGAATAGTATGATCGTCCGGCTGAGGGTAGTTCTGAAAAGAACTGTTGTTGATGACTGACGTCTCGACAACCTGAGTGGAAGTCGTCTTCAGAGTCAAGTGAGCAGTGTTTGTCAGTCGATGATAATGTAAGTCTGGTCCGTTGAACGTGATTGGTCAGTTTAGCCGTGATGGTATTGGCTGAAAGACTCGTGTAAACTTTGTCATCAGTCATTGGTGGGTTTCGATCCGTCTATTGTTAGTCAAACTGGTCGGTTTTTGGTCCATGTATTGTTAGTCAAATTAAGTCGGTCTTTTAGGTGTCCGTTTGTCGGTTTAGTTTCCGTCATGGATAAGTCGTTTGTAAGGCGCTGGTAGTTGTTGACATCTGTTAAGAGGCGTTTGTTCTAAGTTAGTGTACCAGCTTTCCAGAGTCTGTAGTTAACACCAATAAAATTCATATCTTTGCGCCGCCGAGTAATATTCCCTATTTAATCAAATCGCTTAATAATATAGCTAAATTAGATATGAGTGCTTTTTGGTAGTTAAACAAACTGTATTCAATATGCAGAATAAAATGACAAAATGGGATCTCCTTGCTGTTATTTGTTTAGGTAAGTCATATGTACAGCAGCGCACAAGACAGAACGAGCCTTGAATGTTTCGTGCCTCATTTTTTTATGTTAAATAAGGGAAAAACCTCCTTTCATATTTTCTTTCGATAATCATTCTGAGTAATATTGTATTCAATAGAAAAAAGTGCGTCCGATAAATATTTGCAAGGGAGAACAAATTAACAACATAATGTTTACAACAGTTGTCAGTTTGGAGGAAAATACAAATAAATTGAAATCGTTTGCAAAGCCATCAAAAACCTGTTGATACGTTTCTTTTAAGCCTTTTTTTTTTTGAAGATAAAGCAAGCGAAGATTAGCCAGCGTCTAAAATAGCCGAGCGTGAACAAATATTGACGAAGCTTTTTTCGGCTCTCTTTCACCAGTTTGTGCAAACAGTCAGTTTGTCTATCTAATAAAAAGAAATTACGCGATGGCTTGAAGATATGAATTTTATTTTCTCGTGTTAAGACCAATTTTTTACCACTCGAAAATAAAATTTATATCTTTGCGCCGTGTAATATTCCCCATTTAATGGATAACAAAAATACTCAGTATTAGCCAGTCATTGTATCATGGCTTTAACCGACGGAGTATTTCGCCTAGATTCAACGATTATAAGCTACTTTACAAATACAGTACACCCCAAAATGATTGAGATAAAAAGGAAAAATATAAAGAGACAAAATTAAATGTTGAGGGGGTATCTCATTGCTATATTGTTTTAATCAAATCGTTTAGTAATATAACGAAATTAGATATGAGTGTGTTTTGGTGGTTAAACAAACTGTATTCTGGATATGCAGAATAAAATGACAAAATGGGATCTCCTCGCTCTTATTTGTTTAAGTAAATCATATCTACAGCAGTGCACAAGACAGAACGAGACTTCAGTGTTTCATGCCTCATTTTTTAAGTTAAATAACTGTATTTTTAAATTCAAAAAAAAATGAGGGAAAAACCTCCTTTCATATTTTCTTCATTCGATAATCATTCTGAGTAATATTCTATTCAATAGAAAAAAGTGCGTTCGATAAATATTTGCGAGGGAGAACAAATTAACAACATAATTTTTACAACAGTTGTCAGTTTGGAGAAAAATACAAATAAATTGAAATCGTTTGCAAAGCCATCAAAAACCTGTTGATACGTTTCTTTTAAGCTTTTTTTTGAAGATAAAGCAAGCGAAGATTGGCCAGGGTCTAAAATAGCCGAGCGTGAACAAATATTGATGACGCCTGTTTCGGCTCTTTCAGGATTGTTTGTGCAAACAGTCAGTTTGCCTATGTAATAAAAAGAACTTACGCGATGGCTTGAAGATATGAATTTTATTTTCTCGTGTTAAGGCCAGCGTTTTACCATTTGAAAATAAAATTTATATCTTTGCGCCGTGTAATATTCTCTATTTATTGGATAACAAAAATACTCAGTATTAACCAGTCATTGTATCATGGCTTTAACCGACGGAGTACATCGCCTAGATTCAACGACTGTAAGCTACTTTACAAATACGGTAAGCCCCAAAATTATTGAGATAAAAAAGAAGAAATATAAAGAGACAAAATCAAATGTTGAAGGGGTATCTCACTGCTATATTATTTTAATCAAATCGTTTAATAATATAACGAAATTAGATATTAGTGTGTTTTGGTGGTCAGACAAACTGTATTCAATATGCAAAATAAAATGAAAACAATGGATCTCTTATTTCTCTTATATCTCTCATACTCTTTTTTTTAGTAAAATAACTGTATTTAAAGACTAAACGATGAGGGAAAATCCTGTTGCTCTCATTGTGTTCTTTATACAATCATTCCGAATCATATTGTATTTAATTATAGAAAAAAAAATTTCGATAAATATTTGCTGTGTAGAACAAATTAATAACATATTTTTACAACAAACATTCTCCAAAGGGATCTTTAAAAAGACGTGTATCAGTTCCTTCTCATCACAACTGATTTGGTTGTACATCCCATCGTTAGACTATTCGAACACACACCGTGACGAAAAAGGTAAGAGTTATTGTCGCACGAATCTACTTTAACGTTTTATGAGAGTATAAGCCGGAAAAGAAAGAATGCCGTGATATTGAAATTAAAATAACCAATAGTTTGATATTTGCTGTTAAAAGACGACGTTTTCTTCGGCATCATTATCGTGATTTTTTTTTTTCGCATGGGGAGAGTTGAAACCTGTGTTAAAACCACATTTTACAAAACTACTTCGTATCAAAGTCATTGAAAAAGTTATCTGCAAGCAGAGAGAGCCTAGCTTAGCCGGTCTAAAAGCTCAAATTAAATTTCTATTGTAGAAATATGCGAAAAACCAGCATAAGTTGAGGCCGCCCAAGAGGACGAAATCGGAAAAGCCATTCCTTTCGGAGAACAAAGCCTCTTGTAACATTTTAACTAACTTACAGAGAATGAAAGATTTCCACTTTTTAGGGGAGAAAGTTCATTTTATCTCTCCGAGATTTTGCTTTCAGGAAACAAGAGAACACACCTTTATTTTGTGGAAATGGAAAATTGAATTGATTTATATTCATGGGAGTAAAGGCTTCATTTTATAGGAACGGGTCAACAAAGGCTGCCGCGTTCTTTAAAGGAAAGAGAAAAACAAAGCAATCTATTCGAAGAAAACAGGAATTTTTTAAACAGCTTTATCTTTGGTGATCAGAGAACATGTTAACCCTAAACAAACATCTAAAGATCAACGAGCTCTTAGAGCCTACTTCTGAATGCAAATTAAGTCTTGTTTCCATTCTTACTGATATGAATCAGTTGAAATTCAAGAACTAAAACGAAATACTCATTGGAGTTGCCTAGTTTCTTTGTGCTGTTACCAGGCGCTGTTGCGTTTCGTCGGCGAAGAGGTTGAAACAAGGAGCGCAGTGGTTGATAGTTATGCAGCTTGGATATCAAGCGTTCTTGTGCGAACACTCAGCATTCTAGCCGCGCAAAAACTGGGACAGGAACGAAAAAATCGACAAGCTACCTCCAACTCCATTTGTTTTTGTTTTTTTGTGTTTTTGCTCTAGCCGGATTTGACTTAACTCGTTTGCACTCTGCTATACGGAGAGGCTTGTTGTGGGGGTTAGTAATTAGGTTGGGTTCTGGTTTTCGAATGCAATGGGCCTACAACATCATATGCACCCACTTTGATGGGCACCTTACTCCAGCCAAGAAGCAACACTTGAGCGCGAGGCAGTTACTGAATCATAGCTTACTACCATTATGAAATTCTCAATTTTTAATTGTCAGCAATCCATTGGTTATTCAAAGCACTGCTAAAATCGAAAAAAATGATTCTTTTTGTTAACTTCATTGCCTTTAAAGTATCGATATTTAACCAAAGTTATTTGCCATTAGGTCTTATGGTAACAATCGTAACAAGCAGCCCTAGCAAACTTTCTGTTAAAAAAAGTCAACTTGCTTTTCGAGCCAAAAACAGACTCCGTATCAAAAAAAAAAAACTGTCACAATCTATACGCTATATATGTCTTAAAAATATAACGCGATTTGAGTCAATTACTCAGGTTTCAAAAGGTCGAGTGTAAACTTGCAAAAGTAAAATTCTATTGAGAAATATCAGAGAAACAATTAAATACAAGTTTTTCCCTTTTCCATTCTTCTGTTGCATCAGCCTTTTCTATTATCCAGATGAAATTTGTTTTTTAATTTACAATGCGACACCTTCCACAGCTTTGCTAACCACTTTTTTTTCTCTTAGCATACATCTTTTTAAATTCTGAGAGAAAAGTTCAAATACAAGTTTTCCCTTTTCCATTCTTCTGTTGCATAGGCCATATCCTACTATCCAGATGAATTTTGTTTTGTAATTTACATTGCAATACCTCCCGCGGCTTTTCTGACTATACTTTTCTCTTAGCATAAATCTTTTTACAATCTGAGAGAAATAATCTAATACAAATGTTACTTTTTCCGTTTTCTTTTGCATCAGCCTTTCTTACTATCCAGTTGTATTTTGTTTAATTTTGTAATGTACAGTGCTATGCTTCTTTTACTGCACTTTTTTTCTCTGTAAGCGTACTTGCTTCAAGAAACAAGAACAACAACAACACATACATTATTGATGGCTTCTATCTGACAGCTTCAGTTCATAACAAAGCTGTTACAAAGAGTAATGTGTATTCGCAACAACAATTATCAACAAAGTTTAAAATCTTACAAATCTGTTATTAAGGCCAGATGGTGTGGAAGGTTTAAACAGATACAGTGAATGAACAGTGTTACCCTGATTTATTACGATCAACGATAGCTCGAAAGGTTATCAAGTTTATGTTTTACAATGACTGTCTAATTTCTCGCGCGCTGATTGGCTCTTTTTTATCATCAATAAGAGTACAGACGGATAAAATTTTAATTTATGCAAGCTTTCAAGTTCAACTTTCAGCTGTCAAATTGTCAACTTTTTAACCAATGAGCTTTTATTGGCTTTTTTAAATAGCCAATCAAAAAGCGAGAAAAGCTATTGACAATGTTCGCGTCATTTTGAATAAAATTCACTTATCTTTGTTTACGGCAAGTTTACGGCGTCTTTTCCCCTCATTTATTCCCGTCTTGTTATTGTAAAAAACAAATTGACCTCAGCTTTTTATGCGTCTGTCCTCTTGTTGATGATAAATTGCGTGATAACATTGTCAAAGTTCACTGCGGAACCTCTCGCCTGCGGCTCGTGGTTCCACAGCCACCTTGACAATGTTATGACGCAATTTATCATCAGTAAGAGGACAGACGCATAAAAAAACTGACGTCAATTTGTTAATTATATAATAACCCAAGTTATTCTCGCATTTTGATTGGTTCTCGCCCATGATCTATTAGAGGACAGACCCACGATTGACGTCATCATTTCAAAGTTCTTCCCTCTGTGTTTAAAATGGCGGAAAGTTTTGAGAATTTAGATAATATTCACGTGAGTGGGGAAAGATAAGGTACAAAAAAGTCTTGTCGAGGCATTGAACAGGTACGATAGTCTGGAAGAAGAAAGAAAATGCCGTTTCGTTTCTAGAAAATGACTCAGAAAAAATACTCGAGCAGTCTCAGTCGGCAGTCAATCGAGACTAAACCAAACACAAAATTAGTCTTGAAATTACTTTAAGGTAAGAAACCGTTGTTTTGTCTCGAATTTAACAAAACCAATAACGAAAATGTTTATGTCATTAATTTATTTAAAAAATTGGGAACACGAGAAATCTTTAATAAGCCATATTTGTATTCTCGGAAAAATATCATAAAACAGGAGATGGAGAGGGGGTGTTGGGTTTCTTTAACTGCTGATTTCTGTTACAATTACAGATACTACAGGCTCAAGTTACAAGGATGATGCTGCGTTTGTTGGCTTTTTGTTTCCTCGCAGTGTTATTTGTCAGTGCAGGTAAACCTTGATAAGATCAACCGCCAAATGGCCAAAAAATTAACTAAATACAATGATGTAAGAGACCGCAAACGAAAATGCTGCCGGTGTACGTAGGATCTGTAAAAGATAAACCGTCAAAAATGCCATATTTTTACCGTCAACCGTCCTTATATGAACTAAACGGTTGACTTATTAAAAAAAGGGGTCAAGATATGCTGTTTATAAATGATTGTTTTAATATATCACAAAAATACGTATATGTACAAGTCCTTTATTCTGCCTTTAACTTCTAGTCTCGGAAGCAGGCGATTAATATGTCCAGCGGTAACAAAGGGGAAGTAATTATGCCCAAAAGCCCAAAAGCCTAATTTTGCAATGCACAAAAATTATAGGACTAATTGGATTATTCAAATATAGGCAAAATTGTATCCTTTTATGAGTTATCACAGTCACATTTTCGCTTCAATTTCGTGCTATAAACGTCATTCCGCAAAATTAACCGTCAACCGTCATATGACTTAAACTTTAACAGTCAACCGTCAAAGGGACCCTCCAGCCATTGACGCCCCCTATCTCTACAAGGCTTGTCCTCGTTTGATTTAAAATCAACGTTTCTGCTTACCCGAGGGAACTAGTAATAGAAAAATAGTGCTACAAAATTTAATGCAGTTATAGTTTAGCTATTTATTAGTTTAGTTACAGCTAAGCTATTTATTATTTACTCATTCTTAGACAAACGCCGTCGGGTTTGTCAGGATGAAGCGATGACAATAACCTGCCCTGCTGCAAAGAGGATCGAAATTGTGAGTGCATTGCATGGACGCACAAAGCAAGGAGTGTGTGGACATAAGGGGAACATAAACTGTGGCAATGCTAAAAAGTCAATGAAGGTGGCTAAGCGAGAGTGCCAGGGACAGCCCAACTGCACTCTGCACGCTGGAAACTCGGCCTTTGAAGACCCGTGTGAAGGGACCGTGAAATATCTTGAGGTGGGCTCAAAGCGAGTATATTCTTTTAAGAGATTATAAAGGGTAACAGAGTTAATCCCCCATATAGGCCTTATTCCTACTAAGGTAATCCATCTCAAGATATTTTTGGATCACTAATCCCAGATAACTGAAATTCCAGGACGGTCTAGAAATAGCCAATCCTGTAACACAAATCACGTGAATAGCCCAAGCGCATTTTCGCTCTTCACGAAAACATCTTTACAATGCGCGTGGTAACGTTAGTCGCAAAAGAATTGGATACCTTATCTAACAAAACCTTGAGAGATATTAACCTGAAAATATGGCCTTTATAAGGGATTTACTCTCTTGCCCTGGCATCAGCTCTTTCAGTTGAGTTCCAGTCAAAACAGGTTATTAAATATAAGAAATTTTAAAGAATATTAATAAATAGGCAGGTATAAGTTAATCTAAGCAGTTGATTGTCAAAACTCAGAATCGTAACTGCATTTTCTTGACCTGCCTGCTTGCCAACAGGCTTATCTTATGAGTGAGAGAGGCCCCAAACAAAAGCTCACTCGGTCGCAAAACAAAAAAAAGCTTAAACAAATTTTCTTATCCAAGCTGGGTATAGATATATTACCAATCTACAGGTAAAGTATGAGAACGTACATAACACAGCACTTTTTGATGAAAGCTTGTTGTTGAGGGTTTGCGAAGGCACTAAACAAACAATTGATTCATTCCGAAGCTCGGTGTCCCATTTGACTCATGAAAAACAAAACAAATGTGGTGGGAATTCTAAATTCTTTTCTACCGCCATTGACATCACATCAGCTTTTGTCCGCAGTCTATTTGGGTATTTTATAACTTTGATGATTTTCCGTCCGTCTTGATTTTTTTTTCTTCCAAACCAGTCTAACTGAACATACCTAAAAAATCGGTTGAAAAGTAGTTTGTGAAACGTCATGCCCTGCGAAACCTATGGAGGCCATTCAATTTCCAGACCAAGGGATGAAATTTCCAGAAATGAAGAAACCAAAAACTGTTCAAAGGCAAACTGTAACAGTAAAATGATGCCCCTAACTTGAGCCCAAGATTGAAACAGTTAATTTTTAAAATTATCATCCATCTACTCCTGCTCCTGTTCCTCTTCCCAGTCCTCCCCCTCCTCTCTTCTCTTCCTCCAACTCATCATCATCATCATTATCATTGTCTGTCTCTCCCTTCTTGCTGTTTCCAGTTATCTGCAGGTATTTACCGGTTGGGGTTTAGACTCACGCCCAATCCTCAACCTGCTGGCAGGGTTTCTCTGCAGGGTTCGTCCTCCCCCTCACCCTCGAAAACAGGTTCCGGTTTCCGTTTCCGGTTTAGACAGTAATTTTGCACATCGCGGATCCTGCGAGAGGCAAGATCTAACTTTTGCCGTCTACTGTTTGTACACGAACTTTGATGAGTATTTTTGTTGTAAACAAGTGAAATATCTGCTATTTTTTGATGAATTATTTAATAATCCGAGGAAACGTAAACACAATGAAAGGCAATCTGACGTTTGTTATTGTCTCGAGGGCTCAGCCTACCGTACAGCGTTCTTAGCCAAGAGTCCTTCCTTTTAGTATAACTAATCATATTTCATATTTCATTTTCCAAAAGGTCAGATACAGGTGTGTTCATACATTGTCCCGTGGAGTATTTTGAGACCAGACTGAGCTGAAAGTTAACTAACTTGAACAAGAAATGATTAAATGTAGCTTGTAGTTTCCATTATGAGATCATTAAACTTTCTGTTTTACGCCCATCTCTCGCTGTGAACTTATTATTTTCATTTGTCTATGTTCTCTGTATAAGTTTTTCTTGGCCTTACGCAGTTCCTTTATAGAATTCGTTCAGGAATACATCATCACTAATTGTGATCCCCAATTCAAGTTGATGATTGTCTTAATTCTCCTTACCACAATTGAATATATGAAAGATCATATCTTTGAAAAATATGAACATATGATTGATCTTCGCAGTTATACACACAACTTAATTAAGCAGCTGTGAAATTGAAGCCTGAAAAATATTCAGGCCTGGACGGGATTCGAATCCAGGACCACTGCGATACCGGTGCAGTGCTCTACCAACTGAGCTATCGAGCCAACTAGGAGCTGGTCACATTGTTAGTTCGTAGTATACCCGTAGATGATGAAGAATACAAGTGAATATATGAAAGAATCATATATTTTCTCCCATGAGGAAGCTTCATATAAAAACAAAGAACTCTATCTGTGCTTCGCGTACTTGTTTCCTTACTTGTTCCTTGTGTTTCTTTTTCCTAAGAACGCAAAATATCCTTTTATACTGCTAGATGTTGGCTTCACCGACTTATTTTGCAACGTTTTTATTCACTTATAAGCCTTCCCCCCCCCCCCCGAGATGTTAGCCCCCCGTTTATAGGCGCAACCAAAACCCCTTATAAAGTTGTATGAAATAACAACCCGGAATTTTACGAAAACCAGACCTTAATTGAAGTGTAACTAAAGTAAGCTGGCTGGAAATACAACAAAAGGGTGAGTTATTTTGCTTTAGTTTGGGGAAACTTTGAAATAACAAGTTCTTTTCTGCTCCCCCGTTCCCACACGAGAAGAAACGCGTGGAAACTGGGGGAGAGAGAGAACATAAAAAGCGCGCCGGTGTGGTTGCCATTTTCCTCAGCTCGCCGCAAGTTCTCTGAAGTGCTTTCCTTCTCTCCGGTCTGATTGGGTTTCAGGCTTTCCGACAGCGGCTGGAAGTTTCCGAGTGATATAATTTATATCATTTAACAGTTTTGGAAATGATGAAGTTATTTGTCATGAGGCGATATTGCCACTCGAATAAAATGGATCAGTGCGTCAGTGTGACATGAGCTAACACACTGATAGTCTGATGTTGCAGTAACAAATATGGTTACTACTTTCATGAACAGCAATGTTTAACTACTTTTGGGTTACAATCCAAATTTTCCAGACTTTTTTAGACTCTCAGAGAAAAATAATTGCGGCGAAAACATTTTAGGGGGGAAAAAACCCATGACAGTATATGACGAGCTATATATCTTTTCATGCCATATATAACGTACTTCGTGGTCATTACTTTTTTATGTTTGGTGGCTCCTAAAGGAATATAAAATTCATATCTTCATGCCACCGTGTATTTATATCTTTATTACATGGAAAACCTAACTGTTTGCAAATACAACCGTGAAAAAGCTGGAAATGACCTCATCAATATCTTCACTAGCTATGAAGATATGTAGTTTAGTATAATTTTACGAGGGGTATATTTTCCACCACTACGTTAATAAAGGTTTGGTTGACCCATTGATACAGGCTATATATATATATTTTTTTTAAAAAAGTAGCAATGGGGCTTTCATCTAATATGATTAAATCATATTTTGTTAACATAAGCGTGTATTATAAAAAGCAATAAATATGTATCTCCTTGTTTATATTATTTATTGATTTGGTGGTGCTTCCCTTAGCTGCATAAGCCATAAAATAATAAAGTTAAAAAAGAAAAGAACAAAAAATGACCCGACAAAAAAGTTCAATTGCGCTTTATTACACAGGCACGAGTGTTATCACAGGAAAATACACCCCTCGTAAAATTCATACTAAACTAGATCCGGGCCCCGAGTGCCGTATCTTCCATGTGCCGGGAAGATATGAATTTTATTTCCTCGTAGTTCGAATAGTATGATCGTCCGGCTGAGGGTAGTTCTGAAAAGAACTGTTGTTGGTGACTGACGTCTCGACAACCTGAGTGGAAGTCGTCTTCAGAGTCAAGTGAGCAGTGTTTGTCAGTCGATGATAATGTAAGTCTGGTCCGTTGAACGTGATTGGTCAGTTTAGCCGTGATGGTATTGGCTGAAAGACTCGTGTAAACTTTGTCATCAGTCATTGGTGGGTTTCGATCCGTCTGTTGTTAGTCAAACTGGTCGGTTTTTGGTCCATGTATTGTTAGTCAAATTAAGTCGGTCTTTTAGGTGTCCGTTTGTCGGTTTCGTTTCCGTCATGGATAAGTCGTTTGTAAGGCGCTGGTAGTTGTTGACATCTGTTAAGAGGCGTTTGTTCTAAGTTAGTGTACCAGCTTTCCAGAGTCTGTAGTTAACACCAATAAAATTCATATCTTTGCGCCGCCGAGTAATATTCCCTATTTAATCAAATCGCTTAATAATATAGCTAAATTAGATATGAGTGCTTTTTGGTGGTTAAACAAACTGTATTCAATATGCAGAATAAAATGACAAAATGGGATCTCCTTGCTGTTATTTGTTTAGGTAAGTCATATGTACAGCAGTGCACAAGACAGAACGAGCCTTGAATGTTTCGTGCCTCATTTTTTTATGTTAAATAAGGGAAAAACCTCCTTTCATATTTTCTTTCGATAATCATTCTGAGTAATATTGTATTCAATAGAAAAAAGTGCGTCCGATAAATATTTGCAAGGGAGAACAAATTAACAACATAATTTTTACAACAGTTGTCAGTTTGGAGGAAAATACAAATAAATTGAAATCGTTTGCAAAGCCATCAAAAACCTGTTGATACGTTTCTTTTAAGCCTTTTTTTTTTTTGAAGATAAAGCAAGCGAAGATTAGCCAGCGTCTAAAATAGCCGAGCGTGAACAAATATTGATGACGCCCTTTTCGGCTCTCTTTCACCAGTTTGTGCAAACAGTCAGTTTGTCTATCTAATAAAAAGAAATTACGCGATGGCTTGAAGATATGAATTTTATTTTCTCGTGTTAAGACCAATTTTTTACCACTCGAAAATAAAATTTATATCTTTGCGCCGTGTAATATTCCCCATTTAATGGATAACAAAAATACTCAGTATTAGCCAGTCATTGTATCATGGCTTTAACCGACGGAGTATTTCGCCTAGATTCAACGATTATAAGCTACTTTACAAATACAGTACACCCCAAAATGATTGAGATAAAAAGGAAAAATATAAAGAGACAAAATTAAATGTTGAGGGGGTATCTCATTGCTATATTGTTTTAATCAAATCGTTTAGTAATATAACGAAATTAGATATGAGTGTGTTTTGGTGGTTAAACAAACTGTATTCTGGATATGCAGAATAAAATGACAAAATGGGATCTCCTCGCTCTTATTTGTTTAAGTAAATCATATCTACAGCAGTGCACAAGACAGAACGAGACTTCAGTGTTTCATGCCTCATTTTTTAAGTTAAATAACTGTATTTTTAAATTCAAAAAAAAATGAGGGAAAAACCTCCTTTCATATTTTCTTCATTCGATAATCATTCTGAGTAATATTCTATTCAATAGAAAAAAGTGCGTCCGATAAATATTTGCGAGGGAGAACAAATTAACAACATAATTTTTACAACAGTTGTCAGTTTGGAGAAAAATACAAATAAATTGAAATCGTTTGCAAAGCCATCAAAAACCTGTTGATACGTTTCTTTTAAGCTTTTTTTTGAAGATAAAGCAAGCGAAGATTGGCCAGGGTCTAAAATAGCCGAGCGTGAACAAATATTGATGACGCCTGTTTCGGCTCTTTCAGGATTGTTTGTGCAAACAGTCAGTTTGCCTATGTAATAAAAAGAACTTACGCGATGGCTTGAAGATATGAATTTTATTTTCTCGTGTTAAGGCCAGCGTTTTACCATTTGAAAATAAAATTTATATCTTTGCGCCGTGTAATATTCTCTATTTATTGGATAACAAAAATACTCAGTATTAACCAGTCATTGTATCATGGCTTTAACCGACGGAGTACATCGCCTAGATTCAACGACTGTAAGCTACTTTACAAATACGGTAAGCCCCAAAATTATTGAGATAAAAAAGGAGAAATATAAAGAGACAAAATCAAATGTTGAAGGGGTATCTCACTGCTATATTATTTTAATCAAATCGTTTGATAATATAACGAAATTAGATATTAGTGTG
This sequence comes from Orbicella faveolata, assembly GCF_042242905.1. Lineage (NCBI taxonomy): Eukaryota > Metazoa > Cnidaria > Anthozoa > Scleractinia > Merulinidae > Orbicella > Orbicella faveolata. Next base: position 4,492,463 of record NW_028301541.1, read on the forward strand.
TTTTGGTGGTCAGACAAACTGTATTCAATATGCAAAATAAAATGAAAACAATGGATCTCTTATTTCTCTTATATCTCTCATGCTCTTTTTTTTTTAGTAAAATAACTGTATTTAAAGACTAAACGATGAGGGAAAATCCTGTTGCTCTCATTGTGTTCTTTATACAATCATTCCGAGTCATATTGTATTTAATTATAGAAAAAATATTTCGATAAATATTTGCTGTGTAGAACAAATTAATAACATATTTTTACAACAAACATTCTCCAAAGGGATCTTTAAAAAGACGTGTATCAGTTCCTTCTCATCACAACTGATTTGGTTGTACATCCCATCGTTAGACTATTCGAACACACACCGTGACGAAAAAGGTAAGAGTTATTGTCGCACGAATCTACTTTAACGTTTTATGAGAGTATAAGCCGGAAAAGAAAGAATGCCGTGATATTGAAATTAAAATAACCAATAGTTTGATATTTGCTGTTAAAAGACGACGTTTTCTTCGGCATCATTATCGTGATTTTTTTTTTTCGCATGGGGAGAGTTGAAACCTGTGTTAAAACCACATTTTACAAAACTACTTCGTATCAAAGTCATTGAAAAAGTTATCTGCAAGCAGAGAGAGCCTAGCTTAGCCGGTCTAAAAGCTCAAATTAAATTTCTATTGTAGAAATATGCGAAAAACCAGCATAAGTTGAGGCCGCCCAAGAGGACGAAATCGGAAAAGCCATTCCTTTCGGAGAACAAAGCCTCTTGTAACATTTTAACTAACTTACAGAGAATGAAAGATTTCCACTTTTTAGGGGAGAAAGTTCATTTTATCTCTCCGAGATTTTGCTTTCAGGGAACAAGAGAACACACCTTTATTTTGTGGAAATGGAAAATTGAATTGATTTATATTCATGGGAGTAAAGGCTTCATTTTATAGGAACGGGTCAACAAAGGCTGCCGCGTTCTTTTAAGGAAAGAGAAAAACAAAGCAATCTATTCGAAGAAAACAGGAATTTTTTAAACAGCTTTATCTTTGGTGATCAGAGAACATGTTAACCCTAAGCAAACATCTAAAGATCAAAGAGCTCTTAGAGCCTACTTCTGAATGCAAATTAAGTCTTGTTTCCATTCTTACTGATATGAATCAGTTGAAATTCAAGAACTAAAACGAAATACTCATTGGAGTTGCCTAGTTTCTTTGTGCTGTTACCAGGCGCTGTTGCGTTTCGTCGGCGAAGAGGTTGAAACAAGGAGCGCGGTGGTTGATGGTTATGTAGCTTGGATATCAAGCGTTCTTGTACGAACACTCAGCATTCTAGCCGCGCAAAAACTGGGACAGGAACGAAAAAATCGACAAGCTACCTCCAACTCCATTTTTTTTTTTTTTGCTCTCGCCGGATTAGACTTAACACGTTTGCACTCTGCTATACGGAGACGCTTGTTGTGGGGGTTAGTAGTTAGGTTGGGTTCTGATTTTCAAGTGCAATAGGCCTACAACATCATATGCACCCACTCTGATGGGCACCTTACTCCAGCCAAGGAGCAACACTTGAGGGCGAGCCAGTTATTAAATCATGGCTCACTACCATTATGAAATTCTCAATTTTTAATTGTCAGCAATCCATTGGTTATTCAAAGCACTGCTAAAATCGAAAAGAATGATTCTTTTTGTTATCTTCATTGCCTTTAAAGTATCAATATTTAACCAAAGTTATTTGCCATTAGGCCTTATGGTAACAATCGTAACAAGCAGCCCTAGCAAACTTTCTGTTAAAAAAATGTCCACTTGCTTTTTGAGCCAAAAACAGACTAGGTATATAAAAAAAAAACTGTCACAATCTACACGTTATATATGCCTTAAAAATATAACGCGATTTGTGTCAATTATTCAGGTTTCAAAAGGTCGAGTGTAAACTTGCAAAAGTAAATTTCTATTGAGAAATATCAGAGAAATAATTAAATACAAGTTTTGCCTTTTCCAGTCTTCTGTCGCATCAGCCCTTTCTATTACATCGGGTAGAATGCCTGGACATTATTAATTATTCATGACCGGCGAAGCGGCAAATTTGAATGTTTGCGTGTCGTGAAATGCCCTGATTAAGAGAAGAAAGGGTCCAAATTGGCCCAATAGCGTTGATAAAACTTACTGTTCTGGTTTCCAGGAGTTAAAACTTCAACTTTCACGCGCGGCTTTTTGAAGAAGAAGGTTGAATCTTCAATTTAAGCCGTTAAGTAAGTTGATATATGAGGTATAAGGAGTAGCTTTTTGCTCTTGAAAATGGGCAAAAATTGGCCATTTTTTGTATGGGGACCGTTTTCAGAAGCAATTTTCAGACCATCTAAACCGGCCTTCCTAATTTTCACGCACGGCAAATGAAAGATGGCTTTTTACTGAGACAAAACCCGTTTCAAATTTGAAAATCGGTCCACAGGAACCTGTAGCTTTTTGAGTTTGAAAACTTCTTGTTGGAGTTGCATTTGAAAATGGCGCGTCTTCGATGGAAGAGCTATTGTCTTAAGCACACGTCTGTATAACAATGGCTGTCAAAACTAAACAATACCCATTCAAGAAAACCACTTGACTGTAACTGAAATATTCATTACCGCGAATTTCAAAAGTATGCTGTCGGCGCAGCTGATTCATTCGAAAACCTGTTGCTCAATGAACATGGAAAGCGAAATCGTAAGTGATCGGGAGCTCTTTTCAGAGCTCTTCGAAACCCCGATCCATCCCCTGCTGTTCAACATAGTACCTCCGTTCGTCAATGAAAGCAATGGCATATTTCAATTTCAACTGAATGGCGAAGCTCTTTGGAGATGGAGAGAATGATGAATTTTGTTTTTTAATTTGCAATGCGATACCTTCCGCGGCTTTGCTAACCACATTTTTTCTCTTAGCATACATCTTTTTAAATGCTGAGAGAAAAATTCAAATACAAGTTTTCCCTTTTCCATTCTTGTTGCATAGGCCATATCCTACTATCCAGATGAATTTTGTTTTGTAATTTACATTGCGATACCTCCCGCGGCTTTTCTGACTATATTTTTCTCTTAACATACATCTTTTTACAATCTGAGAGAAATAATCTAATACAAATGTTACTTTTTCCGTTTTCTTTTGCATCAGCCTTTCTTACTATCCAGTTGTATTTTGTTTAATTTTGTAATGTACAGTGCTATGCTTCTTTTACTGCACTTTTTTTCTCTGTAAGCGTACTTGCTTCAAGAAACAAGAACAACAACAACACATACATTATTGATGGCTTCTATCTGACAGCTTCAGTTCATAACAAAGCTGTTACAAAGAGTAATGTGTATTCGCAACAACAATTATCAACAAAGTTTAAAATCTTACAAATCTGTTATTAAGGCCGATGGTGTGGAAGGTTTAAACAGATATAGTGAATGAACAGTGTTACCCTGATTTATTACGATTAACGATAGCTCGAAAGGTTATCAAGTTTATGTTTTACAATGACTGTCTAATTTCTCGCGCGCTGATTGGCTCTTTTTTATCATCAATAAGAGTACAGACGGATAAAATTTTAATTTATGCAAGCTTTCAAGTTTAACTTTCAGCTGTCAAATTGTCAACTTTTTAACCAATGATTTTATTGACTTTTTTAAGTAGCCAATCAAAAAGCGAGAAAAGCTATTGACAATGTTCGCGTCATTTTGAATAAAATTCACTTATCTTTGTTTACGGCAAGTTTACGGCGTCTTTTCCCCTCATTTATTCCTTTCTTGTTATTGTAAAAAACAAATTGACCTCAGCATTTTATGCGTCTGTCCTCTTGTTGATGATAAATTGCGTGATAACATTGTCAAAGTTCACTGCGGAACCATTCGCCTGCGGCTCGTGGTTCCACAGCCACTTTGACAATGTTATGACGCAATTTATCATCAGTAAGAGGACAGACGCATAAAAAAATTGACGTCAACTTGTTAATTATATAATAACCCAAATTATTCTCGCATTTTGATTGGTTCTCGCCTATGATCTATTAGAGGACAGACGCACGATTGACGTCATCATTTCAAAGTTCTTCCCTCTGTGTTTAAAATGGCGGAAAGTTTTGAGAATTTAGATACTATTCACGTGACTGGGGAAAGATAAGGTACAAAAAAGTCTTGTCGAGGTATGCCGTTTCGTTCCTAGAAAATGACTCAGAAAAAATACTCGAGCAGTCTCAGTCGGCAGTCAGGGATCGAGACTAAACCAAACACAAAATTGGTCTTTACTTTAAGGTAAGAAACCATTGTTTTGTCTCGAATTTAACAAAACCAATAACGAAAATGTTTATGTCATTAATTTATTTAAAAAATTGGGAACATAAGAAATCTTTAATAAGCCATATTTGTATTCTCGGAAAAATATCATGAAACAGGAGAGGGAGAGGGGGTCTTGGGTTTCTTTAACTGCTGATTTCTGTTACAATTACAGATACTAAAGGTTCATTATCAGGATGATGTTGCGTTTGTTGGCTTTTTGTTTCCTCGCAGTGTTATTTGTCAGTGCAGGTAAACCTTGATAAGACCAACCGGCAAATGGCCAAAAAATTAACTAAATACAATGATGTAAGAGACCGCAAACGAAAATGCTGCCGGTGTACGTAGAATCTGTAAAAGATAAGCCGTCAAAAATGCCATAATTTTGCCGCCAACGGTCCTTATATGAACTAAACGGTTGACTTATTAATAAAAAAGGGTCAAGATATGCTGTTTATAAATGATTGTTTTAATATATCACAATAATACATATATGTATAATTTCTTTAACTTCTAGTCTCAGAAGCAGGCGATTAATATGTCCAGCGGTAACAAAGGTGAAGTAATGATGCTCAAAAGCCCAAAAGCCTAATTTTGTAATGCACAAAAATTATAGGACTAATTGGATTATTCAGATATAGGCAAAATTGTATCTTCTTATGAAATATCACTGTCACATTTAAGCTTCAATTGCGTGTTATAAACGTCATTCCGCAAAATTAACCGTCAACCGTCAAATGACTTTAAAAAACTTTAACCGTCAACCGTCAAAGGGACCCTCCAGCCATTGACACCCCCTATCTCTATAAGGCTTGTCCTAGTTTGATTTAAAATCAACGTTTCTGCTTACCCGAGGGAACTAGTAATAGAAAAATAGTGCTACAAAATTTAATGCAGTTATAGTTTAGCTATTTATTAATTTAGTTACAGTTAAGCTATTTATTATTTACTCATTCTTAGACAAACGCCGTCGGGTTTGTCAGGATGAAGCGATGAAAATAACCTGCCCTGCTGCAAAGAGGATCGAAATTGTGAGTGCATTGCATGGACGCACAAAGCAAGGAGTATGTGGACATAAGGGGAACACAAACTGTGGCAATGCTAAAAAGTCAATGAAGGTAGCTAAGCGAGAGTGCCAAGGACAGTCCAACTGCACTCTGCACGCTGAAAACTCGGCCTTTGAAGACCCGTGTGAAGGGACCGTAAAATATCTTGAAGTGGGTTCAAAGCGAGTATATTCCTTTAAGTGATTATAAAGGGTAACAGAGTTAATCCTCCATGTAGGCCTTATTATCACTAAGGTAATCCATCTCAAGATATTTTTGGATCACTACTCCCAGATAACTGAAATTTCAGGACGGTCTAGAAATAGTCAATCCTGTAACACAAATTTTAATCACGTGAATAGCCCAAGCGCATTTTCGCCCTTCACGAAAACATCTTTACAATGCGCGTGGTAACGTTAGTCGCAAAAGAATTGGATACCCTATCTAACAATAACTTGAGAGATATTAACCTAAAAATATGGCCTTTTACAAGGGATTTACTCTCTTGCCCTGGCTTCAGCTCTTTCAGTTGAGTTCCTGCCTAAACAGGTCATTAAATATAAGAGATTTTAAAGAAATGGTAACTGCATTTACATGACTTGCTTGCTTATGAATAAGAGAGGCCCCAAACAAAAGCTCTCTCAGTCGCAAAACAAAAAAAAGCTTAAACAAATTTTCTTAACCAAGCTGGGTATAGATATATTACCAATCTACTGGTAAAGTATGAGAGCGTCCATAACACAGCACTTTTTGATGAAGGCTTGTTGTTGAGGGTTTGCGAGGGCACCGAACAAACAATTCATTGCGAAGCTCTGTGTCCCATTTGTCACATGAAAATCAGAACAAATGTGGTGAGAATTCTAAATTCTTTTCTACCGCCATTTACATCACATCAGCTTTTGTCCGCAGTCTGTTTGGGTATTTTATATTGCTTTGATGATTTTCCGGCCGTCTTAATCTTTTTTCTTTCAAACCAGTCTAACTGGACATGCCTAAAACATTAGTTAAAAAGTGGTTAATGAAACATCGTGCCCTTCGAAACCTGTAGGTCATTCGATTTCCAGTACCAAGAGATGTAATTTCCAGAAATGAAGGAACCAAAAACTGTTCAAAGACAAACTGTAGCAGTAAAATGATGCACCTAACTTGTGCCCAAAATTGAAACAGTTAATTTCCAAAATCATCATCCCTCTACTCCTGCTCCTGCTCTTCTTCCCAGTCCTCCTCCTCCCCCCCTCTCTTCCTCCAACTCAACATCATCATCATTATCATTTTCTGTCTCTCCCTTACTACTGTTTTCAGTACTCTGCAGGTATTTACCGGTTGGGGTTTAATTTAGACTTATGCCCAATCCTCAAGCTGCTGGAGGGGCAGGGTTTATCTGTAGGGTTCCTTCCTCCGTCAGACACAGGTTCCGGTTTGTTAAAGGCGCCGGATACTTGCGCCTTTCGCCACTGTCGCTGAGCTGCTAAAGCTTTACCAGGGACTACGATATCGAGGACGTGCGACATGCGACTTCACTGGCAGAGCCTATGTTTGATAGAAAGGCATTTCTCAGTATTTTTGAGGGAAACACTAGTGACATTGTCAACCTCACTGAGACCTGTTACCAGTGCTTAGCCCCCAAGACTATCCACACTACTACATTCTGTATCCTCACTTGTACATCTGCTTCATGTAAATTAAACCAGGTGACAACAAAGATCCGTTCTTTCTTGGAAGTCCCAAAACGCATTTGGAAAAGTGTAGCCTACAGTTTTCATGTTAACCAGTCATAATGGACTATCCTGTAGAAATAATGTTTTACTTTATTTTTCCGTCCTCGTTCCTGTGTGTTGTCTCCTTTTCTCATTTATTACATTATTGGTGTTTTCCCATACCGTAAATCTTCGAATAAGCGCCTCTCCTCCCCCTCGAATACGCGCCCTCTTTGAATAAGCACCCCTCCTATCGGTCAAAATTTAAAACAAGCTTCTCCCTCGAATAAGCGCCCCCCTCCCCTCCCCCATTTTGTGGACCAGTAATGAGACAACAAAGGATGTACAGTTTTCGTCGTGTAGTATTAGATTTGTGCATTGTGTCAGTTTGTGAACACGTTAAGTTTGGAAAAAAATTACAAGTATTAACCGTGCCGCGATTTAAAGTTTAGGATCACCTTTTAATGTCGATAAACAGCTTATGTTGTTGTTTACGCGCAGATGATGTATTTAAAAAATGATCATGTCTGGCCACGATTTGGAAGAAATAAAATAAGCGCCCCCCGTCTTCTCCTTAATTTGAAATAAGCGCCCTGGGTGCTAATTCGAGGATTTACGGTATTATTGAGGTTGTCTTTGATCATGTCGCCCTCATCCTAGCAGAGTCGCTTCAAGACAGTAATTTTGCATATCGCGAATCCCGCGAGGGGCAAGATCTAACTTTTGCCGTCTTCTGTTAGTACATGAACTTGGATGACTATTTCTGTTTTAAACAAGTGAAATATCTATATTCCTGGTGAATTATTTGATAATCCGAGGAAAAGGAAAGGCAATCTGACGTTTACTATTTTACGTCTCGAGGGCTCAGCCTACCGTACAGCGTCCTTAACCAAGAGTCCTTCCTTTTAGTATAACTAATCATGTTTCATATTTCATTTTCCAACAGGTCAGATACAGGTGTGTTCATCCATTGTCCCGTGCAATTTGGGACCAGACTGAGCTGAAAAATAACTAACTTGAACAAGAAATGATCACTGAAATGTAGCTTGTAGTTTCCATTATGAGATCATTAAACTTCGTGTTGTACGCTCATCTTTCTCTGTGAACTTATTATTTTCATTTGTTTAAGTTCTGTGTAAAAGTTTTTACTGTCCTTACGCAGTTCCTTTACAGAATTTGTTCACCACTAATTGTTCCCCAATTCAAGTTGATGATTGTCTTAATTCTCCTCCCTGTCTGCTGAACAAATGTACCCATTTTGGAAAAGGAAAGTACATGTCGATCACTAAATACCATTATTCAAGTTACCAATTGACTTGTTTGTTACTGAACTTAGAAATGCATACCGTAAAACTTCCGTTTTAGGTCCCCCCCGGTTATATGTATGTAAAGAAAAAAATATTCTGGTTATTACCCCTGTACCTCATCGGCCGGCATTTGCTCTCATGAGGAAGCTTCATTACAAAGAACTCTGTCTGTGCTTCGTATACTTGTTTCCTTACTTGTTCCTTGTGTTTCTTGTTCCTGGGCACAAATCATCCTGTTACATGCTGCTAGATGTTGGTTTCACCGGCTTATTTCAAAACGTTTCTTATTCACTTATAAGCCTCCCCCACACCGCAGATGTTACCCTTCCCACCGCGTTTATAGGTCGAACCAAAACCCCTTATAAAGTTGTATGAATCCAGGACTTAAAAATGGAATTTTAAGGAAAATCAGACCTTAATTGCAGTCAGGATTGCAGTGTAGCTAAATTAAGCTGACTGGAAATACAACAAAAGGGTAAGTTATTTTGCTTTAGTTTGCGTTGCGGTCAAGGGAAACTTTTAAATGACAGGTTCTTTTCTGCTCTCCCGATCCCACACGAGAAGAAACGCGCAGAAACTGGGGAGAGAGAACATAAAAAGCGCGCCGGTGTGGTTGCTTTTTCCTCAGGTCGCCGCAAGTTCTCTGAAGTTCTTTCCTTCTCTCCCATCAGGTGGGGTTTCAGGCTTTCCGACAGCGGCTGGAAGTTTCCATTTTGAAAATGGTGAAGTTATTCGTCATGAGGCGATATTGCCACTCGAATAAAATGGATCAGTGGGTCAGTGTGACATGAGCTAACACACTGATAGTCTGATGTTGCAGTAAACAAATATGGTTACTACTTTCATGAACAACAATGTTTACCTCCATTTGGGTTACAATTCAAAATTTCCAGACTTTTTTAGACACTCAGAGAAAAATGATTGCGGCGAAAACATTTTAGGGAAAAAAAAACAATGACAGTATAAGACGAGCTATGAAGTCGATTTCGACCTTAAAGATGATGCCAAAACTAAAGAGAAAAACGGGGACTGTGCTAAATTAATATATTTTGTCATGCTGTATGTAATGTACTTCTTTGGTCATTACTTTTTTGTGTTTGGTGGCTCCTAAAGGAGCCGTTTTGTTTATTGAAGAATCGCGGCAATTTACTTTTTAGGCGACTTCTTGGCGGCAGGCTTCTTGGCGGGCTTCTTCGCTGCCGCTTTCTTAGCGGGTTTCTTGGCCGCTTTCTTGGCGGGTTTTTTAGCTGCGGGCTTTTTTGCTGCTGGTTTCTTAGCTGCGGGTTTCTTTGCTGCTGGCTTTTTCGCCGCTGGTTTCTTCGCAGCCTTCTTTGCCGCTGGTTTCTTCGCTACCTTCTTGGCAGCGGCCTTCTTCGGTTTGGCGGCTGGTTTCTTCTTTGCAGCGGGCTTCTTCTTCGGTTTCTTCTCCTTCTTTTCCTCCTTGGGCACCTTGAAGGAGCCTGAAGCACCAACTCCCTTGGTGTGTAGAAGCTTTCCGCTGGCGGCGCCTCTCTTCAAAGCCATCTTCAGGTGAGGACCAACCTCGCCAACCTTGTAGTTGGCTTTGATGTATTTCTCGATGGCTTGGCGGGAAGAACCACTTCGCTCCTTCAGTGCTACAATGGCAGCCTTGATCATATCCAAATAAGGTGGATGATCGGCAGGCTTTTTAGGCGCTGCTGGCTTCTTTTTGGCTGGGGATTTTGCTGTTTCGGACATGTTGCAATGTTGTTGTCACTTCGGATCTGAAGACTCGAAATATACTCATTCGAGTGTGCAAGTAATGTTTATGCGCCGAATGCGGACCACTGAGGAAACAGGACTAGGGAAGATGGCGCCGTGAAATTTTGTGCTAGTTTGCTTGACGTTTTGTCCGATAAAATCGACTACTAAAAAGATTAGTTTCATCTAATCCTTTCAATAGTTAGTTTGGGTCTCTCTTGTATTGCATCTATAAAACAGATTGTCGCAAGTTTTTCCCAAGAGTGACATTTTATGGCTTAAAGCAGACAAAGTAGTGAGATTCTACTGAATGCTTCGTGTTTACACCTAAATAACTTTTGTTATGATCATAATTCTGCATGAAATTACAAGTCCCAGGGAAGAGTTACTACTAAACTTTAATTTTATCTGACAAAATTACTCCTTCTGTTGATTTCCAACGGTTGAGCGTCTTTTAAGTTTCAACAACAAGCACAAACTCCTTCGGTCCGCCATTTGTAAATCACTACCGTATTTGAATCTCGACTGATAAGACTTTTCAGACATTAAAACACATGACATTTTAGTATCGGAGTATCACTGACTTTTTGAGCATGATAAGTAGCCTAGAATAGCGTTTTAGGTTTGATTTTGTTAGACATAAATAGTGGATAAACCAGTGCATTCGCCTATCAAGGCCGATAATCAAATACGGACTGACCACCTAGTCCATACTTAATTAACCTGAATTACACAGATTTATCTTCTAAACATTTCTTGTGTTGTATTCATTGTAATTTTTATTCAGTATAGTGTACTGGGAAAGATAATTTAATAGACCAGCAAAGATCTAGCACTTTCGATGTCCATTGTGACATTCATTCAGCGTATAGCGCGTGTCACAAACAATTACAATTCGTGAATTTGCATTTAGTTTGCGCCAAAATCAGTGCATCTACTAAATTAAGATTTGATTCTATACTAGAATCGACTTAACGGGTCCTTTATTAGCAGTGTAACATTATATGTAAAATTTTTCCAAAACGTACAAAATAGGACTGACGACCGCGAATATATTTCCTATTTTAGTATGGTTTTCTATTTATTTTAAAATGTAGTGGCGTGTTGAGTAATGAATACAAGAAACCGTTGGTTTGCTTTAGATGTTTTCGGCTCCTGTGCAAGTTGTCGGTCAATGATAAGCTACCATAGAAAGTAGATATACGGAATGCATATAGTGGAATTCCAACTGAGAAGGAAAGATAATTTAAATAGTCGTAATGTATAAACTACACGGAGAACAGTGGGGCGAAACACTCAAAAAAACGCTTAGAACGCGCGCCAATATGCAAATTGTCACAAAATGATGGAGGAAATTTTGCACATTGAAATAAGAGCTTTTGTAGCGAAACGTTTTCAATAAAGCCTCTGTGCACCTCTTTCATTTCTGCGCGATGTTTGAAAAGTGAATGGCAAAAGCATTTTTGGGGTGATCTGTGTCTTATCGTTCGTGTCAATAGTTTTCCAACTGCAAAAGGTATTAGAAGGATATGCAGCTGAAGTATCAAGTTGGTCATTGCTTTTATTCATGTGGTGGCTCCTAAAGGAGCCGTTTGTTTTGTGAAGGTGTTATCCACTTTATGCTCGCTCTCCACGGATTCGGCGGGCCAGCTGAATGTCCTTCGGCATGATGGTGACGCGCTTGGCGTGGATGGCGCACAAGTTGGTGTCTTCAAACAGACCAACAAGATAAGCCTCGCTAGCTTCCTGAAGAGCCATGACAGCGGAGCTCTGGAAACGCAGATCGGTCTTGAAATCCTGAGCGATTTCTCGCACAAGACGCTGGAAGGGCAGCTTGCGGATCAGCAGCTCAGTGGATTTCTGGTAACGACGGATCTCACGAAGAGCGACTGTACCAGGCCTGTAACGGTGAGGTTTCTTTACTCCACCGGTGGCAGGAGCGCTCTTACGAGCTGCCTTGGTGGCGAGCTGTTTTCGTGGAGCTTTTCCACCTGTTGATTTACGAGCAGTTTGCTTTGTACGAGCCATATTTGATAACAACGAAGTTAACAGAATATGGCGCAATGGCCAAGCAATGAATTTATACATGGCGGGCTGCTTTCTGATTGGCTAAACAGGAAGAGATGTGATTGGCTCAATATGAAAACTGTAAAACATATTCACGGGTTTGTGGTTCAATTTCGATCCGAAGTTTCTCAGGAGATCTGTTTTGTGAGCATTGAGAGATTTCGGTTCGATAATAAATGATAACAAAGGATAAAAATGTTTTAATTTTTCCTGTAAGAGTTTGTTGTGACTTTTTTATTTATCTTCCTAATTTGAAAGGTAAAAGATGATGTGTTGTGAATGAAGAGGAATGTTGTATGCTAATATGAACAGTATTAACTGACCCATGGCGCTATTGTCCGTTGTTAACCAATAGCAATAAATACAGTATGGTGCTTTCTGAGAGGTCATTCTTCTCTCTATAAAAGCGTAAAACGAGCGTCAAGTTCATTATAACTCAGCTAAACCGGTACATTAGATATCAGCATGTCTGGTCGCGGTAAAGGAGGCAAAGGTCTAGGAAAAGGAGGCGCCAAGCGTCACCGAAAGATCCTTCGTGACAACATCCAAGGCATCACCAAGCCAGCCATCCGTCGTCTTGCTCGCCGTGGCGGTGTCAAGCGAATCTCTGGCCTGATCTACGAGGAAACTCGAGGTGTTCTCAAAGTTTTCCTTGAGAACGTGATCCGCGATGCTGTGACATACACCGAGCACGCCAAGAGAAAGACTGTGACAGCCATGGATGTGGTGTACGCTCTGAAACGACAAGGCCGTACTCTGTACGGATTTGGCGGTTAGACTGCACAGTCTGCCAACACAAACAAACGGCTCCTTTAGGAGCCACCAAATCTCTCAAAAGTCATGACCAATAAAATTTTCCTAGTTGTAGTAAGAACAGCTCTCATTACTCACCCTTCTCATCATAAACCGTCATATGAAATAAGACAAGGGTTTTTCTTGTTCAGAGAAGACGCTGATTTGAGCAATAGCTCTAGGATCGAGACAGAACGGCATGCTCTCCAGTAAGCCGATAACACATGCAATCAAACGTTTGCCGACCGCAAATTCTTGTCCCCAAAGAAGTGGAGAACGATATAAAATTATTGCAAACTGTAAACCTTCGCGCGCATTTCAAAAGAAATCGTTGATACTCTTTAGGGACTACTTTAACCTAATGCGCCAGTCCTTTGTTCTTAGCGGGAATTTTAAAAAACGAGCAAGTTCTTCCAGCTGGAATACGCTCATTTAATCCCTTATTCCAATAATAAAAAGTGCTGAAACTCACGAGTAGATCCGTTATAACTGACAGCGAGATTTCAAATTAGGCGCGCCTTTCACTTTTGCGCGTGTGCCGCGCGCACTAATGCACGAAATTAGCAAATTAAATTCTGAAGCAAGAACCGAACTATTTGCATTTTATGAGATAGTATTGACACAAAGGACTGGACTTCCGTAAGGAAACAATGGAGCAACGAGCGTTAAAACTACGATAAAGTCAGTACATTTACGGAAGGGTGTGTTACTCTCTAAACAGAAGGAGTATTGAACTCAAAATTGGAGTACAGGTATAGATGTAAGTCGACGCGATGAAAAGTGTACGCGAATCTCTAAAGAAAATAACGGCAACTAAAATGGAACAGAAATTTTTGTTGATCGTGACTTTTGTAATATTTAGTGGCTCCTAAAGGAGCCGTTTTTTTTGTTTGAGTGAAAGCTTATTTAAGCTTTGGCTTTCTTCTCGGTCTTCTTGGGCAGAAGTACAGCCTGGATGTTGGGAAGAACGCCTCCCTGCGCGATGGTGACACCGGCGAGCAGTTTGTTCAACTCCTCGTCATTACGGACAGCCAGCTGAAGGTGACGGGGGATGATTCTTGTCTTCTTGTTGTCACGAGCCGCGTTGCCCGCCAACTCGAGGATCTCGGCACTCAAATACTCGAGCACGGCAGCCAAGTACACTGGAGCACCGGCGCCAACACGCTCAGCATAGTTGCCTTTGCGAAGAAGACGGTGGATACGACCAACTGGGAACTGAAGCCCTGCTCGGGATGAGCGGCTCTTGGACTTGGTGCCCTTTGCTTTTCCTTTGCCGCGACCAGACATGATTGAAAATACAGTGGTACTCACGAAGATAAGATTGTTGGAGATTGATGGCGAATTCGAGGCGCGCCGACTTTTATTTGCCGTTATTCGAGTGCAAAGGATCGAAAGGCACCAATCAAAACTTTACATTTGACCATATAAAACAAAGACTCCGTGTGCTATAAACAAACCACATACAAATTTTGACCTCAAAAGGTCGAGAAGGCTAAAATGACCAATCAGGAATCGAGCATTTCGATCCTTATGGTAATTGATCCTTTCTAAATTTTGTTATAAATACAAAATGCATCATCTGCAGTGCTCATTCAAATCGATTCTGATCTACAGATATGGCACCCAAAGTTGCAGGAAAGAAAGGCGAGAAGAAAGCCGGTAAGGCAAAGGCTGCTGCTGATGGAAAGAAGAAGAGAAGGGGAAAGAGAAAGGAAAGCTATGCTATCTACATCTACAAGGTGTTGAAGCAAGTTCACCCTGACACTGGTATCTCCAGCAAAGCCATGGGCATCATGAACTCTTTCGTCAACGACATCTTCGAGCGCATCGCCACCGAAGCTTCCCGCCTTGCCCACTACAACAAGAAATCAACCATCAGCTCCCGCGAGATCCAGACTGCCATCAGGCTCCTTCTGCCCGGTGAACTGGCCAAACACGCCGTGAGTGAAGGAACCAAGGCTGTGACCAAGTACACAAGCAGCAAGTAAACTCACTTTGTGGGTTTCCCGCCAAAACAAACGGCTCCTTTAGGAGCCACCAAATGATACAAAAGTCAATGACCAATATTCCTTATCTGCACCACTGCTCCTTTTTTTTCTTCCTAATATATACTTTTACAGCTAGGCTGAAGCTCAAAACAAAATATGGCTTCCAGTCTCGATCGATGATTGTCGAAATTCTGTATTGCAAATATATTTAGAGGGTCACCTTGAATTGCCTTTTAATGCGGCTGAGAAGAAAAAGGCTATTGCCGCTGTTGTTTTCAGGGTCCTAAACTCCTAATTCTCGATCTATTACACATTAGAACCCTGTTCACAGACGTATTTTTCGATTTTTTTTTCCTCCTAGCGGCTTGCGCGGAGAGCGGTCGCGAAGCCCCACCAGAGTGCGTTTTGGCTCGTTACTACTTTGTTTGCGATCTCGACGAATTCAAGGCGAAATAGAAGATAGATCGATTGGAAAACACGGAATTCCGGAGCTCAAACAGATTACCTGCTATTAGGCTATCATCACTGACAACTCGCAAAACATGCGATACACATTAACAAACCTGTAATAAATAAAACGTTAGTGAGATCAAGAGAAACTCAAAATATGAAACGGAAGAATGACCCTTGCAGGGCAAAAAGAAACAAACATGGAAACGGAAGCTACTGAAGTAAAGCATATAAACGAGGTGGGAAAAAGGAGTAAGGCTGGGCCGGACAGGCAGAAAGCGGAAATTCAGGCAAAAATTCCAATCTAATGTTTTGATACACCGACCCATTTTGAGCGAAAACGGAAATTCGAAAAAAGAAATGGAAACAGAAAATGCGTGATATATATAGAAAGACCTTTACTCTACCCAAATTTCCTGCGTACAAATGTTACCGTTAGTCAACAGAGTTGAGGTCATCAAAGCAGTTCATACGACTGTTCTCCTAATAAACACTAGACAGTGATCAGGCGTTCTTTTTTTTTCTTTTTCACCGAGAAAAATAGAACAGCTGATCGCTGGTTACATGAAGACTGAAGTGTCAAGTTTCTAAACTGTTCGCTGAAACCTAGGGAAAAGGAAAGGAAAAGGCAAGGCAAGGGAATAAGTCTTTACTGAAATTTATCGGCTTACTCTTCAAGACACCGTCTCGTCGATTTTCTTTTGTTTTCGTTGTCTGGAGCAGGTCCGCAGGCCCGGGTTCCATTCAATACTGATTTTTAAAAATTTCTCAAGATTGATACATGCTGCTCTCTAACAAAGTAAGAGAAGACGCAGCCATTATAAACATCAAGAGACCACGCCTCTAATTGCGCATTCCTTCCTCAATTTGTTCGCATTCAGTTTCCTGTGCTTTTATGGTGCAGTTTCGGAAGCGGTCGCTGATTAGGAGTGTCCGGTCGGCAACGCACGATACGCGCGGGTCTTTCATCTTGTTAAAATAACCGCTTGTATTACAGTTCTCGGAGGGTACTCCCTATACCGGCCTATACGGGGAGGCTTCGCCCGGAAGGGGTACCTTTTTCAGGCTTCAGGGATATAAAAGGGTAGGGATTCCACAAGTTGAGGTATATGAAAACGCAGGGAAGTCTGTCATCTAGTTATTTTGAAGGGCCTTTAATTAAAATATTTCAAACAAACGCACCTCATATCCTCTTGGTGTGGCTGTATCATTTCATTTATTAGACACTACATGAAAATGACAAGAGCTCCTTTTTTGGTGATTTATTCATAATACGGACCAGTTATGAAAGGGGAACCTTCTTCTAAAAAAAAGTATGGTTCAACCCCTATTAAACTGCCGCCCTCGGGGAAATGGATAGTGGCCGCTTAAAAGGGGCTGACCGCTTAATAAAGGTGAAAACAATAGCAAAAACTTCATTGGGACTTTGATTACTGGCCGCCTAATAGGGGTGGCCGTTTAATAGATGGCCGCTTAATAGGGGTCCGACTGTATACGAAAGGGGTACATTTTCTGTCAAAGAAAGTAAACAAAAGGGTAAAGTCTGCTTCACACTAGCGACATAACGACAATAACGACATCGTCACGAACGACATAAAAAGGACGTTATCTCGACGTAAAAAGGACGTTATGTTTCAGTAGTGTGAACATGTAGGCATAATGACATATTAGCAACATAACAGCATGAACATAACGACATAAAGATAAAACTGATCTTTTCCTTATGTCGTTATGCCAATGTCGTTATGTCGCTAGTGTGAACTAGGCTTAAGGGGTTGGACCTGGGGGCGGAACCTCCCCGTATAGAACTTTGTAGAAGACCCCCAGAGTTACATTTGCAAATAGTCAGAGTTGTTCGGGAATAGCTTCGAGGACTCTCGGAGAGAACATCAAAGCCCCTTTGCCGGGAAAGTAAAAGCGTGGAATCGGGAGACTGCAGTAAATTCACCGACAAAGTAGAAACAATATATAACACATTACAATCGAATATTGGGAACATCGCACACATGATTTTTGAAAACTTGAAAGAGAATGCAATAAATGTTCGGTCGCTGACCTTCCCTCCATCGCTACAGCCCGGGGCTATTCCCATATATGGGCTATATAGGTATGTGCCGTGGGATAGGGTATGGTTTTTGAACTTCTCACGACCTTTAATTGGGTGTTATTTTAGCTCCTGTTGGTCATGTGCTCCCGGTGTGATCCTCAGTTAGCGTACCTAAATTGTATCTGCTAGAATTCCAGTGCGTAAATGCCCAGCTAAACGTAAAACAAATTCTATGCTTGACGCTTAACTCTCAATGTTACAGAAACGAAATAAAGTTAAACCTTTCACGCCAACTTCTTGTTTTTCCCTTGAAGAGGGTGTCATTTTTCGGGTTGGGCTTTAAATAGGGTGTCCATCTTCATTTGCTTCATCCTTAAATATAAATAGGGTCTAAATTTATGGGAGTACTTCCCCCGGGCGCTATGGTACATTTTGCCGCCTAAACAGTGTGTATTTGGAACCTGAAATGTCAAAAGACAACAACTGATCAATGTGGCTTCCTGCCTTCATCAGCTGAATATAACACAGACTGCTACCCTCCGCTCCTGGTGGGCGTTTTTTAATTGGTTTAACCACTGACGAAATATTCACAGAACATTGACGCAAACACGCCCGTGAAATCGTCTTTGAATAGCGCTTACTTACGAATGGCTCAGCTCACTCGTCGAGCTGGGCAAATGACAAGCCCTTTTTGTCGAAAACTTGGAACGTGATAAATTAAAAACGTTAAATCATTGTTCTATATATTTAACAGCGTGAACATTTCACAACAGGCATATCACAACCACGCATTTCTGTCGGGTTTTTGGGCGTTTATAATTGTGGCTTAGATAAAAATCAGTCTGTTATCTGTATGACTATGCCTTGTTAGCATGAACAGAGGAAAAGGTTTTGGAATATTTTAATCAGTCCAATCGGATATTGATCCAAGACAAGACAGCGGAAAAGGGATGTGTTTTACGTGATTTTCAGAAGTACCTTTATGAGCTCAGCTCGGCTGATTTAATTATAAGTGCTATAAACCTAAGTAAGTAAACTCATTTTAAATTGTTTTAAAAAGATGAGAGATCAAAAGTTCAACCGAGAGATAAAAGTATGGTAGCTTTACGATAAGTTTAATTAGAATCCTGCAAAATGAAGATAACGGTTGTAAGATACGAATATTGGTACTTGGTTTTGTATCACGTTTCAACATACTTAAAATTTATGAGTATAGCGCTTGATATGACAATGGATATATTGTTCAGATCATGTGAAAAAAAAATGTTATTGATATCAGGTAATGAAAGTTAACTGTAATATCATGTTTTACGACCGACTGTGAAACCGTGCGCAATGGGTAGTAAATGCCGCATTTCTCGCCGTGCCATGAAGATAAATGGTTATCACACACACATCCTGATATCCGGGGAGTTCACCTGATATTAAGGGAGTTCCGTTGCGTTTTGGATTGTGTTCAGTGCTGCAATTTATCAAAAGGTTCCGTGATCTGTTTTCTTATTATTCAGAGTATGTTTACCTTGATGTTGTGTCTGAAACACTGGTTTGGGAATATCAGGTCTCTCTCTGCATGCAACAGTGCTGATATTTGAGATGCATGCTGAGACATAACTTGTGTCGCGCACAGATGTTCTGGGAGTAGCTCTAGTTGTTGGTTGGAGGTGGGGAGGCTGTTTCTCGTTGTAAAGCGCCACCATGTATGGGTGTCCGCAATTAGTACAGTTAATGGACATAACAGCAAAACCCTTCTGTTATTGATGTAAGTGAGTCATTAAAGCAAATAGACAAGGGAATTCGGTTTAAAAAAGAGATGCATATCGACCTCCCGACAGTGAATCCACTAGTATGTCGCTTGCTCCCCCCCCCCCCCCCCCCCCCGCCCCGCTGCTGCTGTGCAACCTCACACAACCAGACCTATTTGTTCAGTGATCTGTCAAAATCACTCATCAAACATATGTACAAGTAGTATTTGCGTTGGCGATCAGCGCCACACAACGTTCATTTCGTAGTCCCATGTGTTTAGCTTTGGACCAGGAACAAGAAGTGCTACTAACAAAATGTCTTCAGGAAAGTTTTCCCAAGTGGTAGACTTAGCGTGCCTTCTTATTGTTGGTCTCGTCAGCGCGCTTTTGGGACTCGTCATTCCTGCGTTCAGACGCGGCTTTTTCTGCGACGATGAGAGCATTAAATACCCGTACTTATCTAAAGAAACTTTCCCTACATGGGCGTTACTTCTTGTGTCAGTGGTTGTGCCAGTTGTTACGGTAAGTAGCTGTATTCAATGCATTATAATAGGGTTTGAATATAGTCTTAATTGATGTCTTCATGATTCAATCACGGCAAGGACAACAATAACAACGGTGTTGAATCCATCTGTTGAATCTCGCTGTAGGAGGGCTAAGGTATAGCGATTCCTCTAGAAAGGAATTAAAGTGTATCTGACTAATTAAAATAAACAGAATAGTAAGGTCTTTTTACGAAACTAGTTACACTTTCGAGAATATCTGACAAAAAAACAACAATTAGATATTAGACACGATTTCGTATGATTCTCTCAGTTTGACATTTCCTGTATATCACGGTTTCCGGTTTCTCGCATACTTCAGGTTTAAAATAATGACTTTGTTTGAAGCTTAAAAAAGTGTGCCCAAGTTCTGCAAATATATAGATATAAAATGTACTGAATTTAAAATATTCACAATGGTTTTGTTGATTCAAGAACGCGACAGCGCCCGTCCGCCAGAATTCTTAAAATACTTTAGTTAGCTAATTTCAGTGACGATTATAATGGCCCATTTTATGCCCGGGATTTTATGCTAGACACCGCTAAAGACACGTGAACTGTCTGGATAAACTTGGTCAAGATTTTTTTAATCGGGTTCGAGACAGATTTTATGCACCGTCATGAAGACCACGTACGCCTTTGCGTGCCGTGAAATTTACTATAAAGGGATTAGTCCATTTAAAGTCGTTACACAAGCACACGACATTATACAATTCATAATTCTTCTGCACGGATTATGCTTCTCAAGCTTAAAATTCTAAAATCCGCCATTATTTCAGTGAAAAGATGTTTCAAAAACGTAGCAATTGTGTTGCTATTTCTGGCCTGTGTTTCTGTGTGGGTGGGTGAGGTCAGACAAGGGCAAAGCATAATCATGACATAAAACACCCAATGTATAATTGACGTAGTAAACACTTGAGTTCTACTTCAACACTGACATCATAATATTCACACGCAAAATGAGACTATCAGCAGGAACCAGTGATACCTCATAATCTACAGCTAAAATTTGTTAGCTGGAGAGAACACTAATGAAAACATATGAAATCAGCATATATTTGAGTTTTAAGACAAAATGAGGGAAAAATTGAGTTTTAGATCTGACATCAGCACACGATAAGATGCATGACTTCTTTAAAAGTACTGTAAAAGGTAGTTTCCCTCTTAAGCCCCCTTCTAGAATTACAGTATTAAAAAAACTAACAAGCACCCTTCCATTAAAGTACTAATTTACTGAATTAAGTATAGGGTGACACTTATTTTTATTAACAGAAAAACAATTTCATTTTGCCACGACTATATCGTTTTTGAGTTTTCTGACCACCACATTTGCTTTTTATACAGATTATCATCTGTGAAGTAGGAAGATATTACCAAAGTGATAAAAATATCAGAGGAGAAGATTACAAACATGCTGATGAAAGTGGGATGTGTGGACCGTACACCAAAAAGCCATTGTTCCAGAGGTAGTACAAAAAGTAAAAATTAAAAGAAAAATGGATCTAGGATAGAAGCAGCTAACCCGTTTTGCAAACACATAATTTCTCTGTTTCTGTGATTCCGACAGTTTCATTTTTAATGACATGTATATTAGACAACCTTTTTTTACCGGGCTTTTCCCTTGGTGGCACCACCCAATCTCCAAAGGAAAAAGCTGTGGAATTGAGGTTGCATATAAGAGAACGCATTTGTAACACTTACGACTCAAAACAGCAGATAGAGTGAATTATAAGAAAACTGTGAGTTGTTTGAAAACTGAAGGGTGTAAAGAGAGAGTGTGTTTCTCATATATAGGCTTAACAGATGTGCTGTTCTGGATATGAGTTAATTTTCCCTCCAAGTTGATATTGGTCTAATGGTTAGCAAGCTAGAATCTCTCTAAGAGGTTCAGGTTCAAGCTCTAACCAGGGTCATTGCATTGTGTTCTTGGCCATTACATGCTGTGAGGTAACCCTGCAGTGGACTCCCATCCCATCAAAGCCACTTAATGCTTTTCAAACTGGGATAAGCTCCAGTAAGATGGGACACTATGGCTTCACCTTTCCAACTTGTGAGTGGGGCACAAAAATGTAATTTTTGGTCTGTGAAGTGGGGAGGAGGGGACTGGGTTCTCCAGGTCCTGATGGTATACCTCATGTATTAAATACCATGGAATATCCACCCATCAGGAAGTCATTTGATAGAGAAAGAATACTTGTTAATCTCTTACTCAGTGTACAGAAATCACAGTTCAAAAATACCTTAAGTTATCAGGTTTAAGGCACCCATGTACAACACTGTGTGACCTATTTTCCCTTCTTTTCAGGTTGTACAAAATAACCTCCGTGTTCATGTTTGGAGCACTGGTCAATCTCTTATTTACTCTGGCCAGTAAAACATACCTCGGAGAATTGAGGCCCCATTTTCTAGCAGTGTGCAAACCAAACATGAGTTTAGTTGACTGTAGCGAGGGATATGTTACAAACTATGAATGTACTGGGAAAGATTTTGCTGCGATTGAAAAATCAAGGTAGGTAATCTTAATACCTTATGCCATATACTGGTTTTTGCTATTTTTAGTGTTTATTGTATATGCAGTGAGCAGATTGTGAATGTTATTATTCAGATTTTTTTTATACATTTTTAATCTAACCATTTCTTAGGTTTTTAAGTCTGTAAGCACATTGAGCACCATTCAAAATTATGCTCAAAAACAGTATTATTTAATATTATTATGCCCATAATTTGTTTCAGGGATAGTAATTTGGTGATGGCAATGGAATTCTCTGGGAACATAATATTGTATTAGATTGTACAAGATGATTCATTGTCCCACTTCAAAGAGTTTATGAAGATGGAAAGCCCCATGTTATGTTATGGCATGTCAAGCTTTGTTTGGCTTTCTGTCGTATGTCTAGGTTATGAACCAACTAACACCATTTTCTTTTCTCAGGAGTTCATTTCCCTCAGGACATGCATCTTGTTCTATGTATGGCATGCTTTTCTTAGTGGTATGTAGCGTACACTTATTTATTTCACTTTATATTTTAACCAACCAAAAATGGCTTTTTCCAATATATCACACAAAAAAATCTCAACTAACTCAACCTAAAGCATTTGATCCCATTAGATCATGGTCTAAGTTAATTGTAATTACTTTGCTATCACAATGGAACTTCCATTACAGGATCATTGAGACAATGAGAACTGTCTCCTTAAATAGAGTTGTCCCTTAAATAGAGGAAATTCCATAGATCTATACAAAGTAAGATTCATTTGAGCATGCACTGTGCCCAGGCAAAAGTTTGCATCCCCATAAAGGAGATGCCTCATTAACAGACATGTGACTTGCAAAGTTGAGGTTTTACTCTACACATCAAAATCACAATTACATAAGGCCCCCCACAAGCTATGGAAATTGTCATTTTTCAGGCAAAATGCCCACAAGCTGGGCAACTTTCTCTTTTGTAAAGTTTTAGATTTTACTAGAATGAGACTGTTGATAGAGGACATCAAGTATGCAAGCTATCGACATATCTTTTTTTGGAAATGTAGCAGTTTCATTAGATGTGAGAATTGTACATTGTTTGTTTTTCATGCAATTTGAATGCGTTTGCATCCCAATTTCAACACTCATGCATTTAGGCAAGAGGATCACCAATTCACCCCTCCCCTCCCCCTTTCCCCAAAGTCCAAAAGTGCCTGTACCTATGTGCCTATGCCTGGCACACGTCCATTTCAATTTGAAACTAAGCTTTGTCTTATGCTTTTTATTTGAAGCTTTTCTTTGAAACCCTCCCAGCCAGAGATAGAGGTTCCTTTCTAAAGCCTTTCATTCAATCTGGATGTATGATATTGTCAATGATCGTTGGGCTGTCCAGAATAACAGATCACATGCATCATTGGTATGATGTTTTGGCAGGATTCATACTTGGGGGATTCATGGCCATCTACGTGGTAAGTCACATCCCCCTAAGGGGGACTCCCAAATAAAAAAGACGGGAGTGCTTGTGGAAACTTTGATAAGAACCCCTAATAGGTACCAAGATCCCTTTCGTGGGTGTGGCTTGAATTTTTTTCACCCCTAAAGGGCACCAATTCTAAAACAACTTAATAACTGACATTGACTCCTTTTGGCTCAATGTGTAGTTCCATAAAATAACCATACCTCCCCCACGGAAGGGATTTTTTCCAAGACCCCTCACCCCTCTGGAAATTCCAATTAAACTTACTACATTTCTTTAAATTTTTTGGTCTTAGAGAACCCCCTCCCAACCCCCCCCAGGAAATTCTAATCCCTTCTGTGGGGGGAGTATAGATATTTTCTGGTACTGCACAATACCATAAAAGGTACTGTGAAAGCTCCTGGCATGGACCTTTCGAGGCTGAACACCCTAGGAGGTACAAACCCCCTCTTTTAACCCCTAAAAGGTATGACAAGCATCCCGTCCTTTTTATTGGGAGTCCCTATGGGTCACAACTAGCTACCAAGCTCACCACAAAGGTGACTTTTGCTGTCTAGAGATTATGCTGGCAGGCCAAAGTTTCCTGACTTTCTAATGTGTTTGTGTTACCATAAAAACTTTAATTTGACCCCTGCCCCATATACTCTTTTATACTCCCAGCAAAAGTGCGTATGTGGAGTTGGGAAATGTAGACTAGTAAGATTAGTGTTTAATACCTTGGAGAATTGTAAAAAACTGTGAAATATAATAATGATAATGATTTTTTTTTTTTAAAAAGTACTATTATTTTGACTTCATAGACCGATTAAACACACTCAAAATCTTGTTAGAAACAGCAGAAGTTGAATTCTGTGAGATCCCTAGACATAAAACTTAAGAAAAACTTTCGCTAGTCAAAGGAATTTCTCTTTCTCCTGTTCTTTTACCTAGCTAGTAATGGCTCCTGCTTAGCAACTAACACGTCAGACAGCAATTTTATTATCCTAATATAATTTTCTGTCTAATTTAATCTTAAGCAGTTGTTTTTGCTATGTTTTCTTCAAATAGGCCGTTAAAGTTCTGAAGCTGTTTCAGGAAAGTCAACAAACATCAACTGGTAACATGCATCGGGAGACATTAAAGAGCTCTTCAGACAACTGTGAACTGTTCTTGCATTCACCAGACCGACTCATACCAGCTACTCCATGCTGACAAAGCTACTACAAGATCCTCTCTTAGCTTACTGTTATTCCTGACATTTCACAAAAACAGTTTCTGACAAAAAAGAAAACAGTTTCTTGCAAAAAGTTGAAATGTTTGACAGAATTTCTGATTATTGCAGGAATTCCTGAGAAAAATTTCCTGAGAAAAATTTCCCGAGATAGCAACTGCCTTCGCAGCTGTGATTAATATTTTTATCGGGCCATTTTCACAACGCTTTTTATCCCAAAGCAGATAATTATCAAACTAATGGTTGCTCGGGAGAATATTGTGCAAAATGTTGGCGATACAGAAGGCTATCATTCTGTGCATCTTTGACCCAATGAGCTGGCTTTGTTACTTAAGTGTCATCCATGTCCAAAACTTCTTAAATGCTAATAGCATAAGGTCATTACTAGAGATGCCTTCTTAATAATGATAATGATAATAACAATTCAGTTATTATTAAATGGTGTGAAATTCCTTCAGTCCAAATGGCATTCCACTGAAATAAAACCCAGACTACAGAAAAAAAGAGTGGCAGCTTTTATAGTACTTGACATAACACTACTTTTTCTCTCATAATCAAATACTATTATATTACAAAGTGGAAATTTACAGTTCTAAAACAAATGATAATTATTTGCATCAAGTCTTAAATCCTTGTTTTACTAGTTATTATATAACTATTCCCAGTTATTATTACTAGGATTTGAGATAACATTGTTGATTATAAGCAAAATATTCTTATAAAAAGTACCACATAATGTTACGAAAAGTGTGTAACCAAAATAGTGTATGCATAAAAAGACCAGGGAAAAGTGTAACCAATACACACCGTAAATTATGGGAGTGTTATTATTTTAATACTTTTTTTACACAAGTTTAGTAAGCTAGAAAACATGCATTTTGTACATTCCACTCTTATTTATAGCACATTAAATCTGTCATGTGAGAAGATAAATGTCCTATCAAGTAAAGATGAAACATTTGTTTCAGAATTGAAAGATTTTTTTCCTTGCTTGTTTTGTACATTTTATAGTAAAATCATTACATTGTTATTACTCTGTCTTGTTTTGAGCCCTTTCTTTTCTTCTTTCTTCTAATATTTTTTCCCTGGCTTTAAGTAAACCCTCAACTGACGTTGGTGGTTTCTGTGCAATGAAATAGGAAGCTTGCTGTTATGAAAATAATAGTTGTGAGTTTTTTCCCACTATGGATTGGGATGGAACTAGTGAGTATTTCTAAGTTACCACTAATAATCAATTAGCAACAACTCCCAGTGAGTTTCAAGAACTAATAAGAAGTTATTAATGGTATACAACATTTTTTTTATCATCATCTATTATTATTATTGCAGGAATTAGGCATTGATTGCATATTGATTTCACTATTGGCTTCTCACTGATGGGGATTGACTGAACAAAGGAATAAATCCACGATGAATTAATAATAGTCTTGGGTGGGGGGGGGGGGTACTCCCACATATAAGCTACATGGGTATGTGCTGCTGTGAAGGGTATGGTTTTTAGGCAGTTTAGTCTGGGATAGGGTATAGAAACCAGACAGTTTTGGTCCATATATAGAGGATATTACACGGTGGCGAGAAGATATGAATTTTATGTTCTCGTGGCAAGAACAATATCTCACTCGTTCGCTTCGCTCACTCGTGAGATATTGTTCTTGCCACGAGAACATAAAATTCATATCTTCGAGCCAACGTGTAATGTTCTTTTTATTATATGGAGAAACCAATTCAACAAAAGCGAAAGGCGGAATCGTGCCGTCATTGAATGATACGACACTCACAAAGGTGACATACGGAAAATACGCCACTCAGGTCCCGCATGAAGTGGCGTATGGAATCTACGAGTGGTTTAGTTCCCAGTAAAACACTCTTCTCCATATAATAAAATAGGGTATTATTTGCCAGTAGAGTGGCCAATGTTTGGGTTCTTTACCAGGGGTTCTATAACAGAAACTGGAACTCAGAAGTGATGTTGTAAAGTACCAGTATTGGTTTAGTTAGCGTATGTTGGACTGTGATAGTTATAAAGTTCCTGCATGAAAAATAGCTAGTATGGGATAGGGTAGGGGTTTTTGGTGTCTAGTCAAGAAGAGTGTTGCAAAATCAAGCTGATCAAAGTATAGTATAGGGTAACGGTTTCAGTGTTCCATCAGCACACCCCTACCCAATGATTTACAGTGTACCCCCAGGGATAATAGAGCTTACCACACGTGCATGCTGACAGATACAGCACTAGAAATGATCTTAACATAGCAGCTAACTTGACTTGCATATTAAACTTGAATACATTTGAACCCAAACATCAGCACCCGAGTACTGTTTACCTGTCCTTTCTATGGCAATTTTAAACTCTTAAACTGATCTGGTCTTAAAATTCACTAGCCTATGGTGCAGGTACAGTTGTTGGGAAAGCAGTGGATAATTCTATCAATCTGCTTGCCAATGATAACCACACAGCTACCTTATTACATGAAATTTTTGCAACACATTAATTTCGCGAGTTTCATGATTTAAAAAATAATTGCAAAATTAAAGTGACACAAACAGTAAGTGTCGCAAACATAACATGACGCTATGCTCAATCGGCGACCCTAACACAGGCATGCACTCCAGGCTAAAAATGCTTATGAGTAGAAGCTAAAGGCTGATCAGCACTATTAGGAATGAAAGGAGAATATAACTAAAATAATTTTTAAATCTCAGTTTCACTTTCCTTCCATTTCTAATAGCCATATAAAATCTGAAAAAAGTCTCACATAGCACTCTTCATCCGGTGGGTAAATCTCTTTCTGTAAGACAAAACAGATATCAATGAGTAAAGACTTCAACAAGGCCATCCTTAGAGATTCAGGGGTAGTTAGAGGGGAGTCATTTTACTTTGGTATCCTTATTTTGCCTGTTCAACCTCATTTCAATTTCAAAGAACTGCTGAGAGGTCACTGAGGGCAACGCAAGGCAAAAAATGGCATGGTTAAAGTGAGACAACAGGACTACGCCAGTCCTCTTTGGCTCATTTTCACTTCAGAATTCTTTTGTATTTTGTACATGTTGACGAGGCAAAGAAGGCTGATTACCATGTAAACAAAAGAATAATAAACTGGCTGCCATTTTGGAATATGGTGTATAAAGCAAGCAGTCTCACAAGGAAGTCTCTCTATTGCTTGAAAATCCACGGAGAAGAATGAAAAACACTGAACAAATGAGAACGGCTGCGTGTCGAAGCCACAAATCACAAGAAGCATGGGCTTTGCTGTTTGCCTCTGCTCTTCCCTCATGGATTTTTGAGCAAAAGAGAGACTGCTTGCAGAGTACTCTGTATAACTTAATTCAATGTTTTGACATTTCTTCATGGTAACTTTTACTTTAGGGAATAAGGTTTGCTTGAATCAGTGAACACATTTTGAACTAAAGTATGCTTAAACTTAAAAATATTCTCAAGGATACCTAGTCACTTTAGTCCACAAAACGTAAATTATTAAGCACTTATGAACCCCAGGTAAAATGAACTTTTGAATGCTTATACCTATAGATTACCTCACCAAAGAAAGCAAGGCAAAATAATAAGTAACTATGCAAACCTTTTTCTGTGTCATGTACTCTTCATATGACCCAGGAAAATTAAAGTAAAGGAATACTGCCACAGGAAAGAACACATACAAAACAATCTGGAAAATAAAATGAATGTTAGAGTGTTATTTATTTAGCTATTTATTACTAATAATTTATTTGTTTACTAATTCTAAATAACTTAATATGATCTGAGAGATCATATAAACAATGAATGCTGCCTGTTTCCCACCCAATCAAGTTCACACCCTCCAAGTTCACTCCCCTGAATTAATCATAAACTTTCTATTTGAGTTTGCCTCCACCTTTTTTCAAGTTTGCCCCATCTTTTCAAGTTGACTTCCATGAAGTCTGAGAAATATATAACAGTCAAACAAAATCACACATTGTTTTAACAAAGTATATATATCTTATTAGATGTTTTGGTGCGTAGTATCGCTGTATATTTTTACGAATTGTGCCACATTTTGACGATCCTGTAGCGCGAGTCAAAATACAAACACCAAGTAAAAATATAAAGTGATACTACACACCAAAACATCTAATAAGAGATTTATTATCCAACTGCTGTAGACGATAAATTTATCCGTGAAAGAGGGAGAGTGTGACAGTGTTGCGTGCGTGTGCTGACCTGTGCGGCAAACAGGTTTTCTACTGTACAAATAACTGTACAATATCGCTGCATATTTACACTGTTATTTGGACGGGATTCGATACAGTTGGATAACAGAGTCACTTATTGACATTGAATTTTTATTATTCAGATAGTTTGATATTCTTTTGTTATATATTGATCAAGATACAGATTGATTCAAGATATTTAAGATATTTACTTGGGTGCGAAACATCTAGCTACCCAAACAGTAACTGGTCATAATAGACCTTATCATGATTTTTTCATGAATATTATCCAGCTCTGTTGGAAACAATAGGCCCTTTGCAGGATCCGGTCACATGGTATGGAATTAATTATGCTGGGACGCAAGTTACACGGTGGGACTTTCAAAACAAAGGAAAGTCGGGTTGGACTGGTATGAGTTCCTTTGTTTTGAGAGTCCCACTGGGTAACTTGCGTCCCAGCAAGATTAATTCCGTACCATGTGACCGGATTGTGCAAAGGGCCTATTAACAAACTTTAGTCAGTTGGGGAGAAAGTTTCAAAATTTAAAATTTCAATAATTTTTTGTGCCAAAAATGAAAATATTAACCAAACTATTGACTGAAATAATAAATATAGCTCCACTCCTTCAAAGAACATACGCATCAACTTGTACTTTCCCTTTCAACACCAATTTTGGACGTTGATTGACCTACTAGTAGCTAAAATTATCCATAAAGCTACCAAAACGAAAGGAGTATTTGTAAAAACATTACCCGGCCTAACTCTATCTTCGATCCGATCGCCATCTTGGACAAGGCTGCGCGAGAATCGTTTTACGCATAAATCAAGTGAGGGTCATCCGCTGATAATAATGGTATGAATTTGAGCCCGTGGTATCTCCGGACATAAACATGGCTGTCCCAGTCGGAGTTCCATCCCTTTCACAGGTTTGTGTTGTCTTTCCTCGTGTATTGTCTAAGAATATCGTGATTGTAATATTTTGCGTCAGTCATCCATATTTCCTCTCATAATATGTTTCTGGTTTTACGAGATTTCTGCAATTTTACACCCGATTTTCAAGCTTTGCTTTGCTACTATTTGTGGATTGAAATTGATTTGATGGGCGACTTGTGAAAATTGAAAAGACACATGACAAGGTTGTTCCTTGTTCACTCATCAAACATCGGATTCCGCTAGACTTTTCGCTATGACTTTAAAATACGCTTTGATACAGCTCAGTATCGTGAACTAAGCTGCAGTTTTGCTTATGAACGAACATTCGGTATATTAATCGAGTACAAGCTGCAAAGTTGTTTTCATTGCCTATTTCTCATGAAATGTACAAAACGGACCTCGAGAGTAAATCACAGCTCATTAAACACGACTTTGCCACTGCGCAAATTTCGATTTCTTCTAAATCATCGAGGTTCTTGCGCGTGACAGTTGACTTCAAATCGTGCCCTTTACATAGGTAGAATTTCTTAGATGTTATCTTTATAGTTGAGGAACAAACGTGCATTCTATTTAATTACCTTTCGTGGCAATTATTTTATTTGTAGCTGTCAGCGGGACATGCAACTGTCTATGAGAATTTCTTTAGACAGGTAAGTCATTTATGATCTGAATCAACAGCCTGACTGCTGCTTATGTTTTTATTTCTCGTAACTTCTGTGTACAAAGTTCTTAGTTTTAAGCGCTTCCACTTTTTGTAGATCTCCTGTCAGTTTTAATTTACTAGAAGAGCTGATACTCTAATAAAGTCTTAATATAAAATACATGACAGATTTGTTACATTAGATTTTACTTATTCAAAATATATGTTGATGTTCTTTTTTGACAAAAGTTGGAAACAATTTGAGGAAAGCAGGGCTGTTGTTGTCATGTCTTGTGTTACACTTGTAATGAATCTTAAATAGATTAACGAAAATTAATAGTTAAGAAGTAGAAATTGTAGCATGTGGTCTACATTGGCTGATGCAAACACAAAAGGAAGTGTGGTAGAATTTGAAAGCTTATTTTTTCAACTTCAAAGCAGATCCCTTGATTAGAAATTCAGTGTAAGCATCTTGTAAATTTAGTTACAGTTGTATTTCCTTATATTTACTTAGAATTTGTGATGGAAAGTATTAGCAATGTAACTATGTTCCCCTAAATACATAAATAGCATAAGCTTTTATGTTTTTGTTTCTTGAAAATAAACTTGTTTGACAACAGGCAGATGTGTCAAATACTGGTCAAATAGGAGCGTCTGATGCTGCGGCTTTCCTGAAGAAATCTGGTTTAAAAGAAGGAATTCTTCATAAGGTCAGCATAGCTGTTTGCTACAGTTAGGGGTGGAGAATAGTAAAATGCAGGGCTCGCCAATATACTAACCAATTGACAATTTTATAACATAGCCGAGGAGGTGAACTCAATAAAGCTGAGTTTACAAATCTAGTAAGTGGCTTGGTAGAGGATTTGAACTAGGGATGTCCAGATTTCAAATTCAGTGCTGTTCACTGCAGAGGCCTTATGTGCCATTTGACATGAAGAAGATAGATGAAGGCCCCTAGAAGCATTGCCAGACTGCCTCCACTTACAGGCGATTACGCATTATAAAAGTTTCTTTCCCCTGCCAGCTAACAGTTTTTATGTTCTCGTTTTAACAGATATGGGAGCTGGCTGATCCACAAGGGACCGGATTTCTAGACAAACATGTAACTACAAGAAACATTTTCTAACATAATTTTAAGGTTGCTTGTATGGGGAAAAACTGCACTTCCTCAGAAGGAGGCTCAAAGACTTCAAATTCGCTTAGTAACTTTCCATAAACAATCACTATTGAAACTATGGGCAGTCAGGCCAATGTATTCTGATCACTTTTGACAGTAGATTTTACTATTGCTTGCCTGCTACTGCATCCCAATATATTGATAGTTCAATGATTCAATGCAGTCTTATTACAAAGCTGTGAAGAAGTCAGTGTTTATGGTATCAACATTGAAGTCTTCCAAAGTAAAATGTAACATTCAACTCTTTTCAACTGACAGCGATTTTTCTTGGCTCTGAGACTGATTGCCTTGGCACAGAATGGTAAAGATGTTTCCCTAGCAAATCTTATGTTGCTTGTACCAGCCCCCAAAGTGGTAAGTGGACGCTATTTTGTTCGAGTGTGTCTTTTGGATCATTTTTGTAATTTATTATTTTGTCTTCTTCTCCTGCTGGTGTTGACTTCAGAATATAATTTATTTACTGTCAGTATAAATTTACTATACCACACCCCTATTGGATGACCCTTTTGGCACCTTATGGAAGCACCCCATACCTAATATGTGCCTTCTCTCCAATAAGTGTCCTCCCTTGAGCTGACTGACTTATTTCTTTAGGCCTTAGGCATCCTCAATGTTGCACCAGCAGAATCTGTTTGTTATCCTCCCTTAAACTACCAAAAGGTTACTAATTAGCACCCCGGGTACTAAATTGAATCATTTCAGCACTCAAATCTCAAATTCATCCTTGACATCCCTCCATTCAAGTGTATGTGAAGAAAATACGGCGCAGATAATTTTTTGTATTCTCATCACCTGTCTGCTGATACTGTGTTGATAACGTAAGGAGAAATTAGTTGTTGATCACTATAATCTCAGGAATTAAAGGATTATGTCTGTATAAATCCCTTTACTTTATCCTTATTACAGTAAATGTTACAACGTTTACAGGTTTCTTTTTTTAATTTATAATTGTCTAGGGTGATATGATGCCCCCTGCTGTACCTCCCCCACAAGAGAGCACACTATGGGCAGTGAAGCCAGCAGAAAAAGCCAAGTACGACAATATTTTTGAGGTAGGTTAACTTTCCCTTGTTGTCTAATTTAGGTTGTTGATTCTTTTATAATTAATTTTTGTTAAATATATTAACTTTATAATATGTCCTGTGATTTTAGGGGCTAAAGCCAGTTAATGGTCTGCTTCCTGGAGATAAAGTGAAGCCTGTAAGTTTCCCTCATATATTAATTTTATTAACATAAATTTTCAACTGACTTATTGTGAGGTCTGGTCAAATTTAATCTCCTTTTTTCCAACTGACCATGGAAGAGACCATTAGCTTGTAAAAAAGGAATGTGACCAATATCCCTCAATACAGTCTGACCAAACAAACTACAATAGTTCAGTGATGACATTTTTTAAGATTTTAGTGATAAAAACTAATATATAGACCCATCTGTTCAAAATTGTTTTCTTCTGTGCAATGTTTTGGAAAAGCAAGTCAAAAGTCTGATAATTTGATAGTCCGTATTGCAAAATTCAGCTGCTTGGGGGACAAACCGCATGGCTCCTTTTTGAGATGGAACAGTTTGCTATATAACAAAAAATATTACCGTCAAACCCCCTATTAAGCGGCTACCCTTGGGGAAATAATAGATGGTCTCTTAAAAGGGGTTCATCGGGAATTTGCACAAGGTTTGGTAGAAATGTCAATTTATTTACATACAGTCATGCTTGAAGGCAATATAGAATCATGTGAAGACTATAATAAATGTGTGTGTGAATGATTTTATCAGTGGTCACTTTCTATTTCAGACTCTTATCTATCATCCCTTTTCCAAAACAAAACCAAAGTTTTGGGGTGGTCCTTTTGGGGTGGTTGCGCAGAGCTTGACGTTGTGACCGATTTTTTTTTACTGGCTGCTAACTTTTCATGCTTTTGACTGAAATACTTGTACTCGCGACTAAATCTGAAAACTTGGAGGCGAGCTGGCCCCAAAGTTATTTCCTGGAAATCAAGCCCTGTTGCAGTGGAAAGCCTTTATTGGGATGAATAAAAAGTGGCCACGGCCGCTTAATAGAGGTGACCAGTTAATAGGCTAGGGTTTTATTTACGGTACTTTACTGACAACAAGTTTGGGACTTTGATAACTGGCCACTTAACAGTGAGTGGTTGCTTAACAGGTGGTGGCTTAATAGAGTTTTGGCTGTATATTAAGGCAAAAAGAAAACTATAGTCGAACCTTTGGTTGCAACCACCTCTCCTCAGTTACCAGTTTTCCAAAATACCAAAAGTTTCCCAGTCAAATCACTATATTCGGAACGTCTTGTAAGCGACCACCTCTCATAAGCGAACGCGACCACTTTTAGAGCTAAAGTTTTCCATTGTTTTTAACCTCCTGTAAGCAACCACTTGACAGATAATAGAGAAGAAATTGGATGATACAATGTTGTGACATTATGATATTCATGGTAGTATAAGAGACAGAAATTTCTCAATGGGAAGGGCTGGATTTTGTTATCAAAATTGACTTTTCACATGAACTGAAACATTGCATTGGCATTGGCACATGGGGTAAGTCTCTGCAGTACCACATTCTAGTGAGGCAAAATTTTGATCCAATATGGTCTTGACTCTCGTAAGCGACCACCTCCAGTAAGCCCTTACGGGAGGTTCAACTGTAATTATAATGGTAATTTTGATTGCATCTTAGGTACTATTGAACTCTAAGCTTCCCATTGATGTGCTTGGTCGGGTCTGGGAGCTTGCTGATATTGACAAAGATGGCATGTTAGACAGTGACGAATTTGCTGTGGTGAGAACAAAATTATATAATATAAATTCATTAATTGCTGGCCAGAAAATGTAACTTTAAGGTAGCCCATTAATTAACCTTAAGATCCAATTCATTTTAAAAGTTCAAATTAACTTTAATTATCATTTTTGCTAATTAAATATTTCACTCTCACTCATCTGTGTTGTGTTCCCCCAGTTTCCAAGAATTGGGACCATCTTGTATCTGTCTGTGTTTTATATAATTTGTATTTTTGACAAATAGATTCCATGTTGCTGTTCATTTGTTTAGTAATAGATCACAGATGACGTCAAAATGTGGTAAGAACAGACGTACAGCAGCATGGAATCTACTTGTTTTATATGATAAAGAAACAAACAGAATGTTTATCACATCATCTATGTGTCTGTCCACCAATAGATCATAAGTAAGAACCAATCAAACTGCAAGAATAATTTGACTTATTACGTAATTGAATTGTAAGTATGTGAGAAATTAATATTTAGTTGATTTTGATCAACTTTCTGTAAAATTGTAGGCCATGCATCTGGTGTACCGTGCTCTGGAGGGAGATCCAGTTCCTCTCTCACTTCACGGCAAAGTCATTCCTCCTTCAAAAAGGAAGTTAAAAGTGTCGTCATCTGCGCCTTCATCGCCATCTCCTAAGGGACTCACTCCACCCTCAGTCAGCAGTTCAGTTCTCTCTGTCACTGTGAGTTGAACAGTTTTTGCAAAAAAAAGATCTCATTAGCACATTTGTATAATGTGTAAGAGAAAGCTAACTGAATCGCAGTTGAATCTTTGCTTAAGACCTCCTCTCTACAATGGCCAGGGTTCTTCATCCCAACCATGCACCAATGGCCACCTCTGCACATTATCGCCATTCATTATCCCGCCATGGGATGCATGAGGTCTTTAGTCTTTCCCCAGTGGGAGTTCCAGGTCAGGTGCATGGAGTTGAATCTGTACAATACAGAGTGGTCATTGTAGGTGTAGATGATGGTTGTAGCTTTCAAATTGTCTCTATTTTCTTCTTTTTTTAATGCAGTTGTTTCATTGCACAAGAGGCTTACAGTTGCAATTATCATGTATTTAGTGTAGACAACTTGTGTAGCAGATGCAGTAACCTTTAGAATCATACATTGAAGTTAGTGCCCTGGACTCTCGATGAGTCTGTTGTGTTCTTTGGAAAGACTGTGTATTCTCACAGTACCTCTCTCCACCCAGTGAATAAACGAATATAACAGTCTGGCAAATTTAATGCTGGCGGTAACTCTGTAATGAGCAAGCATGGCATCTGAACTTGGAGAGGAAATAAGCACTGGCCTGATGGCCCTCTGGTCTTGAATGCAGACTTTACCTGTCTACTGTGAAAATTAAAATAATATCTATATTAATCGTTATAATTGTAATTATAATTATTTCAATTTCAGACCCCACAAGAAACTACTTGGGTGGTTACTAGTGCTGACAAGTTGAGATATGATGCCATGTTCAAGCAAGCCGATAAGGATGCTGATGGACTTGTTTCTGGTATTGATATTTATTCTAATAAGTTTGAAAGATTATTACAATGGTTTTGAAGAGGCAGATTGAGACCCTGATTCAAGTGCTATCTTATTTGGGGATTTCAAGGAGATCTCTGAATACCCCGGGAGCAGTTGTGTTTTGTTCACCTTCACCTGCTGAAAATCTCTGATAAAACTGTTTAGCATGTAAACTTATGTTGATGTCTTCTGTCTTGTAGGAGAAGAAGTAAAGAGTATCTTCATGGCTTCTGGATTACCACAGCAAGTTCTTGCTCACATTTGGTAAGCCAGTCTTCTTTTTTCTCCTCCACAGAGGCCAAGATGAGACTGGCGCATTATATTTCCTTCTATCAAGTCTTCCCACATGCTCTTGTATGCAAATGCAACAAAAACCTTTGCCAAGAGAGAGAGAGAGAGAGAGAGACTAATACAAGACTCCCTTGTTTATTATTTGCAATTGAATTAAAGTTTATCAGATTTGGGCAGAAACACTTGTCTGCTTGTCCGTGCTGTTACTTTTTCTTTTGTGGCATCTCTTGAGTAATGTGCAGTTCCAAAAAAAATCCATGCTCCCCCCACAGAAGGGATTGGACGTTCTCTAAGACC
Source organism: Orbicella faveolata (assembly GCF_042242905.1). Taxonomy (NCBI): domain Eukaryota; kingdom Metazoa; phylum Cnidaria; class Anthozoa; order Scleractinia; family Merulinidae; genus Orbicella; species Orbicella faveolata. The sequence goes on from NW_028301541.1 coordinate 4,529,117, forward strand.
AAAAAATTTAAACAAATGTATGACTTAATTGGAATTGTTAGAGGGGTTGGGGGACTTTAAAGTCCCTTCTGTGGGGGAGGTATGGATATTTTCTGGAACTACACAATACTGTACTGACAGACAGTATTGTAAGGCATATTGACTGTACTGTTTATTGGATCCATTGGCATGATATATTGCACTGTATTGAAAAAGTTTGACTAACGCTCAGCGCTATTTGTTTGAATTTTAAGGGGGCTCTGTGACATAACAAACCAAGGTCGCTTGAATTCTGAGCAGTTTGCCCTGGCTATGTATCTTATTCATCAAAAGGTCATGGGAGCTGATCCCCCTCAGACCTTGAGCCCAGAGATGGTGCCACCTTCTATGAGGAGTGGAGGTGCTGTTACTCCTGCAGGAGGAGAGGAGAGGGTAAGATTCTTTTTTTCTCAAGAGGGAAACCTAAATGCAGTTTACTTTGAGTTATTGTTTTTCCATTTTTTTTCTCAAGTCAAGTAATCTGCTACCTCTTCAAGGAAGCAGGGATGGCACAGTGGTCAGAGCGCTTGCCTCTCACCAATGTGGCCCTGGTTCGATTCCAGCCCGGAGCCATATGTGGGTTGAGTTTGTTGTTGGTTCTCGCCTTGCTGTGAGGGTTTTTTCCCGCGTTCTCCAGTTTCCTCCCTCACAAAAGCCAACATCTGCAAATTTCAATTCGACCAGGTTAGAGGACCTGCATGGAAACCAGCTATGGCTGATCCTCTCTAAATATTGTAATTTATTTGTTATTTTATTTATTTTTTTTAATTGTTGAAAACTGTAAGTGGCTCTTGCATGTAAATTCACCTCCCTAATTCCTAGACCTGATTCTCAAGATGGTGGCTCTGTGAATTTGGTGACACTTCTTTTTTTCTCGGGACTAGTCTGTGACAATGTATTGATATTGTAAGGAGAAAACAGATTTTTATCACTCTTAGAAATCAAATGGTAGCAAGTTTTGGTTTTTGTTGAACAGGAAGGTGCAGGTGCCGGAACAGCAATTTCAGCCCTAAGTGATTTTTCTGCCATCAAAGAACTTGACAAAATAACCAAAGAAATAGAGGAACTAGGAAGGTTAGTGTACTTGGTTATTTTGGTCTGCTTATAATATGTAGGATAATATTTGTACCTATAGTCTTGATAAAATTTTATCTGCAATGTAAGTTAATATATTTTACCTACCATGCTAAAAAAGAATATAAACAACTTTTTCATTTTACTACTGAACTTAAAACTCCCTCATTTATCACCATTCAGTACACTCTCGATATTGCTGATCCTAGCAGTATGTAGGACACACGTCGATATGTGAACATAGTACATGGGCATAGTGCCTGCATGATGTTTGTGAGATATTGGGTTTAAATTCCGTCGAGGAGTCAGATTTTTTCTTGATGAACATCGTATCGTTCACAAACTTGCCCTTAACCTTGAACTTGATTCATATTCAGAGAAAACTGCCTGTCACAGTGCAGTGTAATATCTTTAATGGAGATTCAATAGAAATCTACAGTAATATGTAGTGAAATCATTTTTTCCAAGCACCTTTAATTTTATTATTTTGTTCATGTCAATCTCATACTTCCTGTTGACTGTTTTGATAGGGAAAAAGCCAGTCTACAGCATGAAATTGAAGAAAAAGAAGACACAATCAGGCAGAGAAATGGAGAAATACAAGTACATAGTCATAGTCTACATGTTAATTGTTGTCATTTAATCAGATCACCACATCCTTCTTCTTCAGTGTTGTATGAATTCTGCCATATTACTGGTTGCAGGACCTAAAAGAGCAGATTTTAAGAGTGGGTCTTTCACATGCAGGCAACAAAAGGTGGACTTAGATATACAATAGGGCGACTCGAAATAGGGGTTCTAAAGAGAGCGGCTTAAAAAAAGGCGGTTAAAAGAGAGGGAGGCTAAATTGAGAATTTTATGTTCTTCTTTGCAGAATCTACAAAGTGAGCTTGAGAAAACCAAATTAAAATATCAGGAATTGGAAAAACAAAAAGCGGAGTCGCAAGGCAAACTGGATGATTTAGACAAAGACGTAAGATAAGTCAGTTATAAAGTTCGGTTTTTGTTGTGTTTGTTTTGTCCTTGTTACTCTGAGGACCCTCAGCTGCTTTGTGGAGAGCAGCGTTGTGTGACAATCCATGTGATGATACAAAGGAGCTACTCATTCCCCAAAGTCACGTACTATTTTACAGATTAATCAATTTTCTCTTTGTTTTCTTTCTTTACCAGAAAGCCAAATTAGAAGAAATGTTAAAGGACATGAAGCAGAAATGTGATGAAGAAACAAAAACGGTGAGATTTTATTAAACAACTACTAAGCTGCGTTTAGTTTTTTGATAGAGGATGATCACAACTGCAGGATAAAACTGTTGAAATGTTTATATCAAGAATACTTGATTCTTTTCCTTACCTCTCTCTTCAGATAAACAGTTTACAGGCGCAAATCTCAAATTCAAGGAAATCTGCCCTGGTGAGTAGAAATCTCTGACTTCTTCAAACTTCAGTTCACCAAAACTGATACATGGACTCCAAAATTAGTTGTCTACGCCCAGTTAACAGAGAGGGGGCTTACATGTAGGGTTATTTTCATCCCAACCCCTTCAACTCAAAACCTTGGGTGTAAGAGACTCCAAGGGGACACTGAGTTGGTTGGCATTTTAGGCCTTGGCTTTTTCTAATGCTACTAAATCTCTGTCATCAGCTTTTAACGACGAAAGATGTTTATATGTCCCTTGACTTAGAAAGGTGTGGCTGACAATGTTATCATTACGACATTACTGTACACACGTCTTGTCGCATTGTGTGAAACAGCAGCTATAAACCTTGTGTTATTTTGTGATCTTCAGTCTGTGAATTTTCGTATAACTAAAATAACATTTTTTTTTTTGAAAAATATTTAAGCAACAAGAAGAAGAGCTTAGCCAAGCTAGGGACGAGTTGAACAAGATTAGAGAAGAAGAAACAAAGCTTGAACAAGAAGTAAGTTTCCTTGGCTTCTCTTTAGTAGGAAATAATAAAATCTTGTTTCTGCTTCTTTCACGTAGAATAATTGTTGACGATCTTTGAAACATTTGGGCTTTTTGTTCATAGATCGAATCCAGCAAAGAGCATCTCGAGACTGTACAAAAACAAATTAAATCTGTTCAAGCGGAAATTTCGCAGGTAAGTTACTAACATTGCAAACAGAACCCCAACTTTTCAGTTATGACCGTATAGAAAAGAAAGCAAAAGAAGAAAGAAGGGTACGAAAATTTTCGTTCGTGGCCCATTCCGCGTATCAATATCGACAAAGCTGTTGCAGTCAAAACAAATGCATATTTTCAAGCCACAAACCTCAGATGAACCAAATGCTTTTGTTTAGTCTCTCGAGACGTACAGTTTAAAATGTGGTTGTTTTAATGTCTTTCTTAGGCTAGATCGAAGGTGTCCACTTTGGAAGAAGCAAACAGTAGTTTAAACGCGAATATCGCTCATTACAATTCGCTGATGAACTCTAACAGCTTATCCAGTGGTCCAGCCTCCATTCCAGATTTTAGTCCTCTCTCTGATGCGTTCGACATGACACCGACTCCTTCAGAAGCGGATGCAATGAGTGTCAGAGCGACGGTGAGTTCTACAAACAATTTACCGTAACACATAGCTTTCTTACTCGAATTGTTATCTTCTTATGTCTGTTGTAAAACTAAACCCAAAGTTGCCACTTTGTCGGCTAAAAGCACAGTAAACCAATCAGAACACAAGGTTTAATCTGGCAACCAATGGCAGCCACTCAGAAAATCACGTGTTTTAAAAGGGAATCCACCAGAAGTTCGAGTAAAAAGTGGACAAAAACTTTGTACTGGGATTTTGACATCGTTTCTCTGAACTTTGAAATTTAGTTCCCATGGAAAATTGTTTTTGGTGTTATTTCAGGCAAGATTTTACGTCTTAAACTTTCAGAAAATGCAAAAAGGACTGTAAAATACTTAAAACTATTGTGGTACAAGGTTTTTGTCCACTAAAACTGAAATTGCTCGATTTACTATCGCATGTCGTGATAATTTTTAACCTGATTAGTCGAAAAGACACCATCTTTGCTTTGCTAGACTGAGCACAGGGCGCCAGTTTTGTGAACCATCCTCCTTAAATACAACACCACTGTTGTCTAAAGGCTGTAAACCACAGACAATCTCAAACTCAGCATCACATTGTTTTCTTTTCCTGACTTTTTTTAGGCTGGAAGCAGCCCTGTTAGTAGTATAAGCGGTTTTAGTGTTGGATCTGGTCGAGTAGACGAAGCTGTAGATGATTTTAAGGTAGGTTTCAAATTGGAATTTTACACTCAAATTTTACTAATGGAATTATTAACAGCCGTTTGATTAGACTTGTCATTTTGGAAAAAAACTAGAGTTCGGAGAATTAAAGGAAATACTTCACGGTTTGCTCAACTTGAAAAGTTAAGCACAAATCTTTCAAGTTCGTCGTTTGTAATCCGTGCTAATCTTCTCTATCCTCAACCATGCTTGTTCCTTCGTGGCTTATTATTATCTCTTTGCTGTTTCCCTATCTTAGTTAAGTATTATTTTCAGGTTTCCTTCAATTTAAAGGTAATTTTGTACCAGGCCAAAATAACTGAAAATACCGTGAGTGAACTCCTTTGAGTTAACACGTATCCTCATTCTTCTAAATTTTTTTTTTCAGGATACAGATCCCTTCAAGAGTAAAGAAAATTTATTTAGTTCCTCAGAAACAGGTAACCTTATTTTCCTTTCCTTTAATTCCTATTTTCTCTTGTACGACTTTGAAGTGCTGCATGAAATAACAAAACCGAAGCAGAGCCACCTTTATATAACGAACAATTGTGGAAAGTTTGGTCTTGTTATTTTTATAATAATATGTTTGACTTTAATTTGAAGTCAAAACTCATTTGACATGTGTTCTCTTTCAGAATCTAATGACCCTTTCCATGTAGACGACCCTTTTAAAACAGATCCGTTTCATTATAAAAGTGTATCCTTCGCAGACCCTTTCCCAGGAGATCCATTTGAGGTGAGAAGACTCCAGTGAGTTGTTAAGATAATGCTTTCTTGGTTAACTGCCTCATTTCGGGATTCTTCGGTCAAACTCTTCAATAGACCATATTCGTATCCTCGGTGCTGGACTGGAACTACATTGAATCTTGAAAAAAAGTCCTTGGGACACTGATGTACAGGTTAATGCAACGAATTGTCTGTGTTTTACAACTGAAGTTCGACAAAGCATAGCCTGCGATCGCAGACGACATGCGCAAATACGTCTGCGTTTTCAGGCTAGAAAGAGCACTTTTAAAAACACATTGCTGTTGCCCGCCCCGCCCCCCCCCCCCCCCCCCCCCCCGCCACCGAATACAATATTGAAACTCGGGAGAAAATGTAAATACTAGTTTTCAACATTGTATGTGGGCTGGGGAGGAGAGGCTAGGCAGGTGAAGTCGTATTCGCGTCTGGCTCGTGTGCAAAAGTGCCAAAAGTGCAAATTTGTCCCGAGACTTTTGTCCATGATCGTAGCTTGTAACTGAGGCTAATGCCAGCTTTTTTTCAAATACAAATGGCATTAATCTCTTTTTAATGATAGTCCCCCGCACAAGCCTTCATTGCAAGCTAGTTTCAGTCCAATACCGAGAATACGACTAAGACCTCTTGGTAAGTGGAGCAAAGTTTCAAACTTGACTGAGTTTTGTGTTCTGTTTATCAGGGTGATGATCTCTTCAAGAGTGACCCTTTTAAGAGTGATTTACCAGCGAGTGGAGAATCAAATGGTACTGGTTCAGGAATAGCGAATGGTGATTTAATAGTTTGATATTTATTAACATGTTATTGATCATATTTATTTCCATTACAATAATTTGTATGGAATTTTCGAAACATGTTGAAAAAAATTAAAAAGAAAACATTCTATTTGTAATCTAGTCAGGATGAAACCTGCTGTCAAATGAAGATACTAACTGAAACCTGTCAAAAATCGATTTCTTTAAATGCGAGTATCGCATGGCTTACTATTTTATATATTTCTCTCTTTTTGCTTGACGAACTGTGGGGAAAGAGTCCTCCAGTTCTGGCTACTTCTGTGTCACGCAACGCTACGTTCAGGCCCTCTCTCTTTAGCGTTGCGTGACAGAGAAACAACTCCTAGCCTTAGCGAAAGCAAAGAGATCAATAGAACTTGATTTTTGATGATAATTTTGTGAACGGGGCATTTTTAAGTTGGCTTGAATTTTTTTTTGCTTTTTGTCCTCCAGGCTTATCGTCTTCACCAGCAAAATCAGATCCCTTTGCCATGGATCCTTTTCAAAGTACATTTCCTAGTAGCAAAGTAAGTGTATATTTGTCGTACATACTGAGGCAAGTTTTCTTGCCCGCAGTCGACTTTCTATTTCAATACTCTTTCAAGCTCGTTCACAGACTGTTTTAGTTGTCTGTCAACTGCTTTCGTTGAACTTAGTGTTTTAAGCAAAAACTTGGATACAAATGGAAAATCGAAAGAATAAAGTGGAAATGAATCATCTCTGCGTAATTACTGCTATCTAGGATCGCTCTCACTCTGTAGAACATGAATTGGTTCCCGCGCAAAATTAATACAAGCAATTAACACTTACGTTCAGTTCAATGTTCTCTTCCTTTCAACATCCAAGTACACTTCCAATGTACAGTGGTCATTGCTCCAGGAACATTTTATCGCGAGCTATGGACTCACTTTGAGAAAACATATCATTGTAGTGAAATTGCAGATTTTGAAAAACTTCTCTTTAAAATTCACAAGTAACACTTTTATCCGTCAAAATGGTATAACTCTTGATCCTCAGACCATAGTATTATGCAAGAAATTTGCGAGCACAGTTTAATTGAGGGAAAGCTGGTATCACTTTAAAAGCGACTGTTTCACTTTACGTTTGTTGTTAACTTGGGATCGTTTCTTGTGTGCTTCATTATAATTGATCATGTCCTGTCTTTTTTGTTGTTGTTTCAGAGTCCGACAGATAGCTTTTTCAGTTCAGATCCGTTTAAACCATCTGGAAGTAGTTCGGATTCCAAGAAAAACACTGATAACTCACAAGAAAAGGATTCGAGTTCTGTTAAAGATCCCTTCAGCAATCCCTTTGGTTCTGATCCATTTGGTAAGTCTTCATTATTTACCGTAGAACTATTTTAAGCACCCCACCGCACCCCAACACCTTTGAGGGGTTAGTTTTAGGGTTCGGGGTAACGGGAAGCCCGGGGGACTCTCATACAAAATGGACTAGCGTGCTCATCGGAAATTTTGAAAAGAGACCTTAAGAGGTACCAAGATCCTGTTTTGTGGGCGTGGCTTGAAATTTTTTTCACCCCTAAGAGGTACCAATTCTAAAACAGCACATCATACCTGTAGAAAGGTACCGTAAAAGCGCTCGCTGTGGAACTTTTGATGCTGAACACCCTAAGAAGTACCAAAACTGTGTTTTTAGCGCCTGAAAGGTACGACAAGCACCCCCCGTCATTTTTATATGGGAGTCTTCCCCGGGGTGGGGAGAGGGGGTTATTTGAAATTGTTATTCTAATAGCCTTCCTGCTATTGAGTTACCGACAAGGGAGAGGGGGCTGCTTTAGAAAAAACTGAATTTTTAGACGGGGGTATAGAAGGAGGGAGTTAATAGAGCTTTTTAATGGTAAATGTCTTATTACATATTTAGTTAGCTCTGAGCTGAGAATGCTGTGGTGCATCAAGGCAGTGTCCCTTAGTCGATGATTTTCGTTTTTCTCGTCACCTTTCTTCTTGATAATGTATTGATTTTGAAAGGAGAAAATAGATGTTGGTCACTCTGATTTAGAATCGTTTTATTATGATTTGTTGTAGGGTCATGATGAAGCGTGATCGACTGAAGATAAAAACGACGAAATGTTTAAAATCGAAATATGAAGAGAAGCAATGTCTGAAGAAGATTATGGCTCTTACCGAGTCCCGTGCTTCATAGAGTACCACAAATAAAATGTCAAGTATATATATAGAAAATTAATGGCAAAATTGCTTTTCCGATCGAAATCCCTTTCAAGAAATTGTTCTGAGCCCGCGATTTTCCTAAGAGGTTGCTAAGTTACGTGACGTGTCCTTGTGACGTCAGGCTGTCGTGGCAGCTGTCGGTGCGGTCGCGAGTATTCGTGCAGCTTTCTGATGGGCTTATTAGACTTGAAAACGCTACAGATAATTTGACGAAGATTAACCGAATATGGTCGATTAATTTCTCCGTCCGCACAATGCAAGCGTGTTTGTATTGTTATAAAAGAAATATAGAGTGTTTAGGTCGCGCATGGTTTGTGAAATACTGGAATTTTGAAAGTTAACATGGTTAATGGAGCATTATACGTAAATGTATTCTTTTTATTAATAATATTCATTTAAGCACTATTGCCACGTTTTCTTCTATGTAGTTTAACGCAATCTAGAAATCAAAGTTGCTTCCGTCAAGCTAGTCAGCCTAGAAGGTTATTTATTTGCACTGATGTGTAAGCGTTTATTCAAGGGTATCTCTGCGGAAAAGAAGGTGCTGTAGTAGGCTAGCAGTAACCACATCAAACGTCTGTAAAGTGAACATTTAGCTAGACTTCCTTTCTCTTTCTGTTCTGAAGAATAATGATCAGTAGCCTTAGAGCAGGCTCTTCGCGAAGAACTACTCACAGGCTAAATAATTAGTTAACAATTTTGTTGAGGTGTAGCCGAGCGTTCCATCATAAGAAAACCGCTTCTTAGACTCGTTCAGGTATGGAGGAGATGGAAAATAGCTAGTTTTGCCCGTCGAAATGCAATGGAAATTTTATGAAATTACCGTGCATATATATAGACGTGTGCCCCTTACTTTGTTGGTTTTCGTTATTTTTTCTTCATCATTCTCAGTTAACCCAAGAAACAGTGTACTCCTGCACAGAGTGTAGTTCGTTCTTCAAAAGCAATATTGTGTTTTCAGACTTGTTTAAAATTTATACATACTGCTTGGAATGGTTAACAAGTAAGTGCGAGCAAGAGAGCATGAAGAGAAAGAGAGAAGAATAAGAATGTAGACCTCATTCCCAAGGTAATCCCCCTCAAGTTATTTTTACATCACTGTCAGCGTCGGAAATCTCCTGAAATCTTCGGAAATCTTCTGTGACGCAAATTTTGCTCATGTTAAAGCTCCAAGAAAAATACTTAACGCAACGCGCATGTTTACATTATCCGCGGAAGAACTGGGTACCATGTCTAAAAATAACTTGAAAGGGATTACGACCTTGGGAATAAGGCCTATATGGGGAATTAACTGTCTCACCCTTCATGCTCTCTTGGAGCCGATCACTGTTAAATTGAATTGAAATTGAATTGTTACAATATCTAAGTAATTTTTCTCGTGTTCAAGAATAACATTTAATTTGAAGGGAACCTGAAAATAATTGTTTTCTAAGGTAGAAAACTGAAAACACCAAAGAAGTGCTAAAATTAAAGCGAAAATAAACTAGGATGGTCTACAAAGTTGACAACATTGGTCAATTGTTTTTAAGTTTGCCGTCCTTAAAGTAGTTCTCGGCCAATTTGCAGAGATAACCAGGATTTCAAACGCCTGAAATTACGGAAGATCTCAACTTAGCGGGTACATTGTAACTCTGTTAATACGTACATCTAAGGGACACACGTAATAAACGGAGTCTGTATTGATAAATAGTTGCTCTGCAAGACAGTCTAAAGACATAATCAACAAAATCTCTGAAATGTTGAATTTCAAAAAGGCAACCATGTAAAACCGTTTACAGCAATTTTATATTTTTTTTGGAGCTTAACTGATGCAAGTTTTGACCGCGTTAAAATAAAGACTGTATAAATGTAAGTTTGGTCCTCGCAAACGACTGCGTAATGTTGAAAAGCTACCTTACTGACCAAGAAACAGTGTCGATGTTGAGTCACGTGACAGGGTTTCTACCCTTTTTAAGGAACAACTTTCCGGGACTTTTCCAGGGCACAGATTGATTTTTCCAGGACTCTAAAATTCACATTAAACATTTCACTCCCAAGATCTCAATGTTAATTCTCCTTACTGTCTGCCATAAATTTCACATTGTTACTTGAGTTTAACAGATTTCCAAAACTTTCCAGGACCAGTAGCCTTTTTCTAGGATTTTCCAGTCTTGGAGAATGCCACAATGAAATTTCAGGACTTTCCAGGTTTTCCAGGACCCGTACAAACCCCGTTTTGCTATGTAACCTATCTTTGAACTTCCACACTTTTCAACTATCTTTTGCAGTGTTATTGTAAAATTTCTTTTAAATTGAATGCCGTTTCTTAGTAACAAAGTTTCACTGTCACCTCCACCTCTAAATACTTTGTTTTTAATATCACACGATTACCATTTTTTAAATTGATGTTTTTGACTTCAAAAATAAATAGGAAAATTGTTTCACCGCTTAGTCTTGTTTAGAACTTTTTCAATTTTAAACAAGCGAGGTAATGAAATAACTTAAATAAAAAAATTGTTTGTAAAGTAAAGGTAGTGGGTGCAGGCGAATGCATGAATGTAGGATTGCTCGCCTGGCCGATCAGGAGCTAAGGCTATTTAACCTCAAGAGTACTTCATTTAACGTTACAATGAAAGAAACGTATAACCTGTTAATATTAAGAAACTTCATTGAACACCATAAATGCAACGATCTTGACGTTAAAATGTGAAATAAATTATAGTAAAGTGAAGTCAGTGTATCTTGTTCTCACGTTTTCAATTTAATTTCAACGCAGAAGGCAGTAGATGACAAAAACAACACAAACCGATCGAGGAAAGGTGCGAAGAAATTTTGTTACACGTGTTTTCTATCATTTCTTCTTTGTTTCAAGGCAGGTATTGCTTTTTTTCCCTCGGTCCGTTGCTATGTTGCTGGAAGAAACTTAAAAGTGTTCAGAGTTTCATTAAGTTGTTTTGTTCAAAATCCGGGTGAAACAGTAACTATAAAAACGAGTTGGCAATTCAATGTTCGTCGATTCTCAGCCGAAGCTACCAACGCCATACGTACTTGGCCATCAGTTCTTCAAGAAATACATGTAGGGTTGATTTCCAAAGTTTGATCTTATATCTGGTTCATGCCCGGTCCGTTTGGCCTCAACATGTGCTGTGCGAGTCTTCTACGCTCGCTCTCCGCGGATTCGTCTTCCTAATTGAATGGCATCTGGCCTGTTCACACTCTGGCTTTCTCCCTGATTTGCTAACTGGTATCGCCGTATTTCAGTGCGAGCCATTGTGTCAAGTCTGTAAAGGGTCGTCTTTGTTCCCCCGTTGGTAAATCCGTTGACTGTGATCACATTTTTTTGTTGTTCTTTATCCTTCTGCAAAGTATGGACCATCTTTCCAGCAAAACTAACACAACACCACAAAACGATTGATCAAAATGTTTTGTTTGTGGTGTAAAACAGACGCTTAAAAGTCTTGTGTATCGATAAATGAAGTAATTTCATTGGCTGCATGACTAAAACAAGACGCAATCTGATTGATTTACGAAAACAACAAACAATTTTATTGGTCCGTTAGAATAACATTCAACCCTATTCATTGACTAAAGTCGGAAGAAATGAAGGCGGCCGATCTGATCGAAATAAGTAAACCAGTAAACCACCCTTCAATGAATTCTCTTAACTTATTATCATACTTTTCTTTCAACACCAGTTGCGAGAAGTAGGAGGTAAATCAGAAAAAATATCTCAGTTGATCGCTTCCACAATTCTCGTCATTCGTGACAAGAAAATTACATACTGATTACCCTTGAGACTACTATGAAAGTTTTATCAATTAATTATCTTTGTTAACGTTTCGATGGGTAGCTAGCCTTTTGTGTCCAAAATCCAGACTGACGCACACTACTACAGTTACCTCGCTTCTCGCCTTCGGAACTCATCATTTTAGTTTTCATGACCGCCCTAAACTTTTCCCAGGACAACAACTCTCCTTTGCTTTTCCTTACGCCCCACAACAATATATAGTTCTTTCAGAAGGCAATCCTTTTGGCGGGGCTTTAGCTTATTGTTCTCTTCTTAATTAACTAAAGAGTCTCTTCCCGCGCGCAATTAATTTGCGCATTCCTCACCGCCAACTTCACACAGGTTTTTCCCCGGATTTTTTTTGCCCATAGTTTTTTGCAGCGTAGCCTAGCGTGTTGGCTTGATAGGATGTCTCAAGCTTTACCGAGAAATCCACACAGGAGGAGTTTTTTTCTTAAAACAGTTCGATTCCTTTGCGAACTTTTTTTATGGCTGTTCCTTTGTTGTCGGCTTCTCCAGTTTGAAGGCGGTTACCTCTTTTGAATGTGAAAACGTTTCAATTGCTCCTCAGGAAAACGCCGAGCCGCGTCGGCGGATAATTACAATACTATTACACGGCACCATGAATTTACTGAAAAATGACGTTTCACGCGTCAGCTATAGCCTTAGCTGAAGCAAGTCTTTAAATTCAAAAACGTACTGAGAACTGATGATAAAGTTCAAGATTTTCTTCTCATACCATTGTGTAACTTAAAGAAATTCAGATGATCAGGAGGAAATATCAACGTACCGGCCTGATCTAAACTTGTCTTTTTCGGAAAAAGACTAAAATGACGATAATAACCCCAAGTGCTTTTCGCATGCTCAATGGTTAACAGAACGGAGAAGCGAATGAGTAAGATCAAGGAAAATAAAAAAGTATCGAATAAGAAAACTAAGACTCAAGAGTTATTTGAAATCTAAAACTTCTGTGGCTAGATGATTTGACCTTTCTTCGCTATGGAATGAGGTGAGATTTACGACTTATGTTGGTCATTGCTTTCATTGATTTGGTGGCTCCTAAAGGAGCCGTTTGTTTGTTGAGGAATGTAATTCACTTTATGCTCGCTCTCCACGGATTCGGCGGGCCAACTGAATGTCCTTGGGCATGATGGTGACGCGCTTGGCGTGTATGGCGCACAAGTTGGTGTCTTCAAATAGACCAACAAGGTAAGCCTCGCTGGCTTCTTGAAGAGCCATGACAGCGGAGCTCTGGAAACGCAGATCGGTCTTGAAATCCTGAGCGATTTCTCGCACAAGACGCTGGAAGGGCAGCTTGCGGATCAGCAGCTCGGTGGATTTCTGGTAACGACGGATCTCACGAAGAGCGACTGTACCAGGCCTGTAACGATGAGGTTTCTTGACTCCACCGGTGGCAGGAGCGCTCTTACGAGCTGCCTTTGTGGCGAGCTGTTTTCGTGGAGCTTTTCCACCAGTTGATTTACGGGCGGTTTGTTTAGTGCGAGCCATTTGGAAGTTCACGAATGTATAGAACAAGATTTTTTTTCCGTTGAACATGAAGCGTACGACGCTTGTAAAACGATTTATACAATTGGCGGGCTTAACGCTGATTGGTGGAGAAGCGGGCGATTCTATTGGCTGGCAAATATATCATACAAAATTTATATTCACAGCTCGATCCGATGAATAAAGTTTTCATGTTTATAGTATAACACTCGCAGATGACTTAATTATGACAAAAGTTACCCAAGCATCTTAGTTCGTGATGTTTAATTCTTTTTACAAAAAAAAAATTAGCAATTTATGGTTTTTTCTATATTTCTTAAGCTAGGCAAGCCGTAAACCGTTTATTTAGCTCTCAACTCGTGTTTTCTGTAAATAGAATAATGCAATATGCATAGTGTGGTCTCTGTTGTCTTATTCAACCAATGGAAATATTTCTATGTTTCCTGAGAGGTCATACATCTGCCTATAAATAGTAGAAACGGCGGTTAAGTCCTTTATTCAGTTACACGAGTAGCAGTCAACATGTCTGGTCGCGGTAAAGGAGGCAAAGGTCTAGGAAAAGGAGGCGCCAAGCGTCACCGAAAGATCCTTCGTGACAACATCCAAGGCATCACCAAGCCAGCCATCCGTCGTCTTGCTCGCCGTGGCGGTGTCAAGCGAATCTCTGGCCTGATCTACGAGGAAACTCGAGGTGTTCTCAAAGTTTTCCTTGAGAACGTGATCCGCGATGCTGTGACATACACCGAGCACGCCAAGAGAAAGACTGTGACAGCCATGGATGTGGTGTACGCTCTGAAACGACAAGGCCGTACTCTGTACGGATTTGGCGGTTAGACTGCACAGTCTGCCAACACAAACAAACGGCTCCTTTAGGAGCCACCAAATCTGTCAAAAGTCATGACCAATAGAATGTTTTTCCTTAAGATTATTTGGCCGTTCGAGTATCCCTTTACATCTGATATGTGATTTACAAACTCGAGAGTAACAAGCAAACTTAGTGCAACCGCCATTTCCAAAGAATAAACTGGTATTTTTCACCGAATTATTTGGCCCTCAGTCGTATTTGATTCATTTGTAATTTCAACTGCATAAAACCAAACAACAAAGAAATTAACCCCGTCGGACTATAAAGCACCACTCAAGTTTCCTAAGCTTCTGTTTATATGCAGTTTTCGTGAAAATTTTAACAAATTTTCAGGTCTTTTAGAGAAACCTACTCACTGCCACGCGTCCTTTTCATGCCGTTTGTATACGGCGCACGTCAAGGCTTCCTTTCAATCAGTATTCAAAACAGTGATTATAAAGTCGTTATAAGATCGCTCACTTTTTATCTTCACGCAAAAAATCATACTTCAAATCTGATATAACAATTGGCATAGTAGGAGCACCAGACATAACGTAAAAAGGAGCGTTGCATCGGGACATATAGTTTTGGAAAACGATGAAATTTTGAATTAGGCGCCTATTTTCGGTATTAGTGAACCCGTGCGCTCAGTTGTACTAGTTGCGTCAACTGGATTAGCATGCTAACTGAATTTCTATTTGAATTTGTTGTGCTCATGTTAACTCGAGGATTGAATATAAAATCACGAATCTTGACTGGGGGAAAAATATAGGCGCCTAGATGCAAGCGTGCGCGAGATTGTTTTTCGCTTTGGAGGCATTCGATGATTTTTTCGATCTAGAACTCGTGACTTAGATGTTACCATAATTATTGAGTATGAAAACCAACGAGTCACTCAAAGCCGACCCTCAAATGCAACGTTTTTTATTGAATATGACGGGAGACGCATTTTCAAGTTCTTTGTACCGCATTAAAGAAAATATCTATGAGTTTAAATTGTGCTTCAGTTGCATATCATTGAACTACCATTGTGTTGATCGTGACTTTTTTAACATTTGGTGGCTCCTAAAGGAGCCGTTTGTTTGTGAGTCAAAGCTTATTTAAGCTTTGGCTTTCTTCTCGGTCTTCTTGGGCAGAAGTACAGCCTGGATGTTGGGAAGAACGCCTCCCTGTGCGATGGTGACACCGGCGAGCAGTTTGTTCAACTCCTCGTCATTACGGACAGCCAGCTGAAGGTGACGGGGGATGATTCTTGTCTTCTTGTTGTCACGAGCAGCGTTGCCCGCCAACTCGAGGATCTCAGCACTCAAATACTCGAGCACGGCAGCCAAGTACACTGGAGCACCGGCGCCAACACGCTCAGCATAGTTGCCTTTGCGGAGAAGACGATGGATACGACCAACTGGGAACTGAAGCCCTGCTCGGGATGAGCGGCTCTTGGACTTGGTGCCCTTTGCCTTTCCTTTACCGCGACCAGACATGTTTAGTTGTTGCAGTTGAACTTAACCTCACGCACGAAAATTGTGGATCTGTTAGCTAAAAATCTTGCAAACTGTAAAATTTATAGGTTATTTCTTATGCAAGAAGGATCGAAAAGAACCAATCAAAACTTTGTTGTCTAATGACACTTCAAAGAGCCTTTGTATATAAAGTAAATGACATGCAAAAAACATCGACCCCTGAAGTAATTATTGAAATACCATGCAAAGCACCAATCAGGAACCGCGGATTTCGATCCGTATGTTAATCGATCTTTTAGTCATTCTAGTATAAATACGAGAAAGATCGATTTCTCGGGTATTTCAAATCCATTCTGATCTACAAACATGGCACCCAAAGTTGCAGGAAAGAAAGGCGAGAAGAAAGCCGGTAAGGCAAAGGCCGCCGCTGATGGAAAGAAGAAGAGAAGGGGAAAGAGAAAGGAAAGCTATGCTATCTACATCTACAAGGTGTTAAAGCAAGTTCACCCTGACACTGGTATCTCCAGCAAAGCCATGGGCATCATGAACTCGTTCGTCAACGACATCTTCGAACGCATCGCCACCGAAGCTTCCCGCCTTGCCCACTACAACAAGAAATCAACCATCAGCTCCCGCGAGATCCAGACCGCCATCAGGCTGCTTCTGCCTGGTGAACTGGCCAAACACGCCGTGAGTGAAGGAACCAAGGCTGTGACCAAGTACACCAGCAGCAAGTAAACTCACTTTGTGGGTTTCCCGCCAAAACAAACGGCTCCTTTAGGAGCCACCAAATGATACAAAAGTCAATGACCACTGAATAGAGTTTGTCATCAAAAGATCTCAACCTAGTAAAAACTTAACTAACCCCTCTATAATATTCTAGCTTCCCGTGTCATGTTTAAATGCAACACTCCGAAACTGATAGCAAATCGAAAATTCATCGACTATCGTAACAAAGGAATTAAAAAGTACGACAGAGGTCAATGGTTGCAACGGCACTGATACATTTTCTTGAAAAGTTAGAAATAAACAGACGAAATACAACAAATTCTGATTTTATTTTGAATTGATGCTAATATTCGTGAAATATATGGCCGCGCATTTTCCAACCTTCACTGATTTCGAGACAAAACCCAAGTAACCTCGAATTACCATTCCACATTAGTAGCATATGCCATTTATCTGTCTTCTGAAATAACTTCGCCGTATATCAGCGTATGATTGTGCTTATGTTAGCACAGTATGTTGATTTCACTCAATTTGGTTGATTTCACTCAACCTTGTTCATTTCTTGAACATTTCTTGAGGAAGCCATCAAAAACCAAACAAAGCGCGCTTTTCTGACCAATCAGCTTGCTGCTATTTTTAATTGATTGCATAACCAGTTGTAAACTAAAATCCGCCATCTTGAGTTTTGGCGCCGGTGTTTTGCAAACATTTCAACCGAATTTGCCACAGAACCGATCTCAAGCCGTATCATGGGTGTCTTAAACATTCAGGAGCATTTGCGACATCGTCGTAACAGAGATATGGTAGAAAATCATGACATTGACAAGTGAGTATCGTAAATTAAGACTTTTTTTTTTTCTTTTTTCGCGCCGAGGTTTGGGGCCACAAAGCCGGTAGGTTCCACATCTTTTGTTGTCATGTATAATTTTTTCATGCGTCTTAAGTTTCCTAAAGGATTGAAAGATAATTTAGAGCAAAGAGCTCATCGTGAAGTGTAGCTCGAATCTGAGACGAGCTTTGATCGTGTAGTAAACACTGAAAACAGGTGACCTGTCAAGGAAATTTTCAGTTTATTTGGCGCAATCTTAGGATCTTTGTATCCTGGTTATTTGGACTCTTTCCATGTTCACAACCCTCTCCAGACTACAGAAGAACTAAGTGATCAGAGCCGCAGTAGGCTGTTTCAGCTGTAAGCTGCCTCGTATTATTTTAGAATCGAAGCAAATTTTCTCTCTTAGTGTTTGGGAGGAGGAAGTTTTTGAGCCTGCCAACGTTCAACCTCCACAACAAGAACGTAATCAGAGAAGGCATACTCGTAATCGATCACAAAAGAGCAAAATACAATATTACAACAGCAGGAATTCTGGAAGAAAGGCCAAAACTGGAAGCAGACCGATGAGGAGGCATGAGAATAGTAAGTCTTCATTTGGCCAGGGAGGGGACGTAGGGGCTCTGGTTGTCATCGTCACCTTACCTGAAAGTAACTTGAAGCACCCTCAGATGAAAACAACTTCATTTCTGCATGGCGAAAATTCCAACAATTATGAAAGTGCCTGATGTTCGAGCCTCCGCACCCCTCAACTTTTCTAGCCAACAAAATAATTGGTTCATACACCTGATAAGTTTCTGCCCATCACATCCAAGTATCTTATTTGTTACTTTGTGGGAGATCTGGCAGTTACGAAACACCCATTCCAGAGATCCCATTAGGGGGCACGGGTACTGATTATCCCATATTCTGTTAATTTTTGGCCCAAATATCCTGCATCCATCACTTCCAAATGCAAAAATGAACGATTTTCCTCCTCGATATACCATTTTACTTGATCTAAATATCACATTTCCCATTAATTTTTTTCCAAAATATCCTGTTTCCCAGAAACTCCATATAAGGATATTTTTCAAGTCCTTCTTAAAAGAAGCCCCCATTTTTCCCAGGGAGGAGTGTTCTGCACTGGCAATGCACTTGCATTTTTAATTAATAATCACTTTTTCAACACTTTGTTTAGCAGAGAGTTGGTGAGAACAAACAAAAATGATCAACAAAGGGACATTGTCTTGATTTGATACCAAATTCTCACTACCAACATTAAATGCCAATCAATAAGGAGAAGTCATATTTGCATCTCCTCCAGATTTCCTGGCTGATGTAATCTGTAAGATGTTTCTATATACTGATTATTACTATTTTACTCTTTTCAGTGTGCTTTCTGTTGAGTTTGGTTGACCATGAGGAGATTGGAGAACTCGATTTCTCTGATATAGTCAGCAACAAGAAGTCCATGTTTGCAACACTTTTAACAAATGAGGAAAACATGAAGGTATGGGCCTTGATAACTCTGACTTGTATTATTTCACAAAACCCAGTTAACAGTTACTGCTTTCAAGTAAATCAGGGATTTTACTCAGTGACACAAAAATATTTGGTTCAAAGATGTGCGTAATGATTTTGATTTTGGGGCTCAAAGGTTAAGTTTCCATGTTTACAGATCTGGAATGAGTTTGTGAGCCTTTCTGAAGAAGAGCAAGAAGTCATCATTACATGCAAGACAAAAACAACAGCACCTGATAAGGACACTAACTGGGGAAATACAAATGAAGACAGGAACATTCCCACAGAGCAAGGTAGAGCTGAATATGTAAAGTAACAATCCAAAATTTGTGTTAACAAGGCTGGCTAGGAGTTAGCAGGTGTGAATCCTACCACCCCCCTGCCCCCCCCCCCCCCAAACCCTCTGTTACCAAGTTGTTATTGATTTTCATTTCGATGTTTACCTGTACCAAAGGTTCCCAGGCATTGTCACTGGGCCATCTAGGGTCCTATTATTAGGTTTGAAGTCCATAAATATGGGTTATTAACCAAGCGCGAGGTCAACATGGCTGGATATTGGGCACATTCTTTTTGTGTGTGTGTTTATGGACCGAGATGGAGTTGAGGTCCCTAAAATGAGGCTAGTAACTTGCTACCTTGACTGAACAAGGTTGGTCAATAAGGAATTTATTATATGTCTTTCGGGGAAATTTTTTCTTGCGGGAGTAGTGCCAAGTGGGCAAGATAGCACCATCTTGCCTGCTTGGGTAGCCAATCACAGTGCAGGATTTGGTTCATCTTGCCTGCTCACACAGCTAGCCATGTAATTATTATTACAATTTCATGTTCCTACAAGATATACATAAAGCTACCTTGCAAACTCTTAGTAAAGTTTAGGAGCACTTTAAATCTGACATCAGTTGTTATAATTTGAGTGATATAAGTTTTCAATGTTTTAGATGCTGTAGCAATTGCAGAGAAGTCTTTTAACAGAATTGAAGACCGAATAAGAGGAACCCTCAAGAAAAAACGTTTTCCAATGGTAAGTACTACAGTTATGATTTCTGTCCCTCTATAATTCTCAATCTCTCAAAGCTAGTCCTAGAAGTACAGTGGCAAGAATTACAGATTGGAAAGTTACAAGTAATTTTTTTCTTCTAAATGTGATGATAACACAGTGGCCATGATCACAAATTACTTACGTGGCATTTTGTTGTTGTTGAAACATTGATCATAAGGCAGTAATAATTTCATTTGTTCAGTTTTGTGTAGTTTTGAAGAATCTAACAATAATTTTATTGCTCAATGTGTTCATGGACTTATTTTCTTTATTCAGGGTGGGCTTAAACACCATGAAGAGGAGGTGATCTCATATTTTTCTGATGACCCCAGTGCAATCATGATCTCAACTGTACCCTCCAGGTATACATTAACATACAAATTTTGTTGCTAGTTTTTGTCCCTTTAAGTTCCATTGAGAAGAATTTACAATCCATGCAATGTCATTTTAACGTGCATACCATTAAATGGTGTAATTTCAAGGCACTTTTTCCAAAACAAAATATTAAATTGGTATCACAGAAGTTTCACCATGCAAAGGTTCTTCCCCACTACTCGCATAGCTTTTTGTTAGTTATTTGTGGTCGATCATTTATCATGAAGACCTGGAACAAATTACTATTACAATAAACACCTTTGAAATAGGAGTTAATTGTAAATGCTTTGGTTTTTAATATAACAGATGTTTGTTTCAACATTAATGTTGTTACAGTTTTGACCGGTTGTTGGTGCATGGAGTGTGTCAGTTCCTGGACCTGAAATCGACAAGTAAGTAATATTGCAAAACAGTAGCTATGACTCCCCTTCCACCTTTAGCAAGGGATTGATTTTGAGTATACATTTAACTTAAGATCCAACACAATCTAGTGAAACGTTTCATAGTATTATACTTGTTAGTTCATATTTCCCAGTTCCAGGATACTGTTGTCTATTCATTGCCTAAAGGGTATTCACTATAAATACGTGAAAATCTCCTTACCCTTTAATTTTGCACAACGGCATTGGCAAATATCACAAGTTATTACAATTGACTTAATAATATTTGAATAAATTATTGAAATGTACTGTAAACACAAGTACATTCTTGACTAGCTAATTAGTAAAGGGTTAAATTTGATACACAAAAACACGTCTCTGAAAAAACTGCTGTCCCTAAGGCTGTCCTTAAAGAGCATTTGTAGCCACCACTAAACCACTTTATCTGTTTTTTCTCTAAGGTGTGAACCGCAATGGAGATGGTATCATGGAGATTGAAAATAATCAGGAGACATTTTGTGTTCCCTCGCTCCTACTCTCCCAATATTTAGAACAGCACAGATAGCATCACTTAAAAAATATACATTGTATCTGATGAGATCTTAATAATCTTAGTAATCTTATAGAAATTTCATTTTTGTAGAATGCAGACTGGAGTTGCTCCTGGACATCACAAGATGTTCCAATAGTATTTGTATTACATTAATACTCTTACATTGACGATGTGACCAAAGTGAAAAAGGAAGATAGACAAATCAGTCACTTATCAATTCCTTGCTGTTGTAAACAGTATTTACAACTGTAGTAGTCATGAAACATTTTCTTCACAAGTGAAATATGGGATATGATAAACTCAACATGAGAAAAATACAGTTTAACAGGATCATAAAATGTTGTAGTGTGATACAATGCTATGCTATTAAAAGAACAAGGTAGAAGTTGTTGGTATAGCGTGTTTTAACTATAAACACTTACGAAGTTAATAGTTAACGGGGCTCAGTCACGACATTTCTAGTTATTTTTGCTGTGTTCAATATTACATGTACCTTTAAATTGAAGGATACCTGAAAATAGTAGTTCAGCAAGGTAGAAAAACACCAAAGAGAAATAAATAAACCATAAAGAAACAAGGATGGCTAAGGATGGAGAAGATTAACATGAATTACAAACAAGGCACTTGAAAAATTTTGGCTAAACTTTTCTAGATGCACAGATGGTGAAGTAGCTCCTGCAAGCATTGGTGTTTGGAAAACAAGACATTCAAATGGCACTGGTCAGGATGAACTTTCCCCTTTCAGTTTGAATCTTAGCCTTGATTCTCTACTAAGTAGCACGCACACTTTCCCACAAGCATTTAGTCAGACCGCTTAGTTAGGCCTCAGGGATCAGCATAATTAAGCCAACACTTGCCCCCCCCCCCCCCCCTCCCTTTAAAAAATTGAAAATAAATAAAACATGATAACTGCATGACAATGGACTACAGAAAATGTATCTTGCTTTATTGGTTAAATAATGAGGTTAACCCTTTAAGCCCCGATAGTGCCATATGGCACTCTTGCGTGACTGCATCTTATTCCCGAGAGTGCCATTTGGCACTCTGAGACCTGCCTTCATTCTGACCAATCAAAAGACCTGTTATATTGTTGCTAGGCTGCTCCATTGTTTTTCAACCAATAGAAAAGAGTTTTAGCTTTCATTTGACGTGTCAAACGTGACAAGCTTTCACTGAGCATCACGATGAAAATCGCAACTGAAGTTTGATGGCGGCCGCTAGCGAAAGCGAAGTTGAAGAGGACGTGTTCTTGGGATTTGACGAAGAAGAAAGAGAAACTGTTGCTGCTTGGAGACAAGAAAGATTTGAAGCTAGAAATCAGAGTGACTCGGAGTCAGATATTTCAGTCTCTTCTGTTTCTACCGAAGACCTTTCAGACTTTGAAGAGGAAGAAGCCGAAGAAGAAACGTGGAACGAAAACTCAAACCCTGTTGAGGTCTCCCCATTCACTGAGGCTACTGGCCCAACTTCTGGAGTTGCAGAAGATGGAACTGCAATCGATTTCTTCTATTTGATGTTTCCAGAAGAACTTATAGAGCAAATCGTCGCTGAAACGAACCGCCATGCACGGGAATGTATCGCTACGAAGCCCGACCGTGAATGGTATGAGACAACGCTTGATGAAATGAAAGCCTTTATCGGTCTTCACGTGCTGTTTGGCATCAAAAGGTTGCCTACAACTCGCCTTTACTGGAGTGAGGATCCACTCATTGGCGTCCCTTTCGTTAAAAAAGTGATGTCGAGAAATCGCTTTGACAAATTGTCCAAGTATTTTCATTTAAATAATAATGCAAATCAAGCTCCTCGTGAAGATCCTGGACATGACAAATTGTTCAAAGTTCGCCCTGTTCTTGATCGCGTCGTTCAATGTTGTAAAATGGAACTGAGACCGCAAAAAGATTTATCCGTCGACGAAGCGATGGTAAAGTTTAAGGGACGGCTTGGAATGAGACAATATATGCCGATGAAGCCTGTTAAGCGTGGAATTAAAGTGTGGGTTTGCGCCGAAGCGTCTAGTGGCTTTGTCTGCGACTTCCAAGTTTACACGGGAAAAAGACAAGATGGCGCCGCCGAACAAAACTTGGGTTATCGTGTTGTTCACGATTTAACTCGGAGCTTTACTGGGAAAAATCATCATGTCTTCTATGACAATTTTTTCTCAACTGTTAAGCTTGCCGAAGATCTGTTGGAGGATCAAATTTATTCATGTGCAACGGCAAGAGCGAACAGGAAAGACTTTCCTAAGGATCTCGCGGCAAACAATCCTCGCATCAAGCGATTGAAGCAAGGAGAGGCGCTGTTTAGGCGAAAGAACAATGTCGTTGCAACAACCTGGAAGGACAAAAAGGTTGTTCACTTTATCAGTACTGAAAGTAATCCAGTAGGAAACGAGACTGTAAACCGTAAGCAGCGCGATGGAACTGTTATTCAAGTGCCGACTGTTCCCGTTGTGAAGAGTTACAACAAGAGCATGGGAGGCGTAGACCTTCACGATCAGTTGCGTGGGTATTACGCTATCGGAACTAAATCAAGGAAATGGTGGCGCTATCTTTTTTGGTTTTGCGTCGATCTAAGTATTGTCAATGCGTTTATCTTGGAGAAAAAGGCCGTAAATCATCGTTCAAGAACACAACTAACATTTAGAGTCGAACTTGCGAAGGACCTTATCGGGGATTTCACGAGCCGTGGAAGAACAGCAAGTTCTCGGCAGACGGAGGCTGGACGTTGGCCGATTGCTTTTGATAAAGGACGATGCAAACGATGCCTCAAACGAAAGAGGACAACGTTTTGCAGAATGGGTTGCCAGCACTGCAACAAGCGGATTAGCTTGGAATGCTTCCCGAATCACATCGGTGACCTAAGCTAAGCGCCACAAGCGCGCGAAATTCAAATTTCACCTATTGAACATTTGCTTCGTTTACTTCGCAATAACCAGAACTTGAGGCATTACTTGAAATCTATTTTATTGTACATAGACATATTTATTGATGCTTTCGCATTTAGTAGGATTTAGCTAGTATTTGAGCGTTTTTTTTTGCCATTTTTTTGCAAGGTAACATTGTATTTCAGTGTAAACAATGACATTTTTCAGACTTGTGCAATGTTTCTCTTGCTTCAGTTCACTTCATGATTAACCGTTTGCTGTAGGTTAAGTCTAGAATTAAAGATAAATTGTTGCTGAACATTTTTTGTCTTAAGTGTTTTGTCTTTTGCCTTGTAGTTTTTAAGATATAAGACAAAATTCTAAGCATGGTAAAAATCAGTCATTTAAGTCCTGCAATGCCGGTTGGGTTCCGGGAATAGGGGCTTGTGTTTCATCAGTTTCCTGTGGGGCTTAAAGGGTTAACACAACTGCCATTCTGACCCCATAATTTTGACTTTTTTTATTGGTTAAATAATGGGAAGTCAACACAATTGTCATTCTGACCCCATAATAATATTTTGACCTTCTAAAATGCAGAAAAATAACATTTAATTACATCTCCTTGAGTTTTCCCATTTACATGACTGTTTACTGGTAAGCCCCTCAGCACTTCGTGATCAGTGTTTAATTTCTCATTACAAGTTGCAGTATATCACAGTACGAAGATTACAAAAATTTAACCCCTAATCATTTCAGGTGAAATGTTAGTAACATATTTCTCTGTCAGAAAATTACAAATACTCTAAAGAATGTCAGGAAGATATTAGAGCTGGAGAATTTGACTGAGCGAAGACATGATTATCAAATGATTTTCACAAAATGTCAAATTGAGTTCTTTTTCTGTACATTGATATATTCTTGCTATAATTTCAAAAGCCTAACTAACAGTACTTTGCAGATGTCACCCACATTTTGGATACCTGTATTTATTTCACAATAACATAAACTTAACACATGGGTTTGTAAATAGATGCACAACACACTCTTTTTCATGAGGAGAAAAATGACATCTCTATGTCTGCCAGTTTTCTCCTTTCATTGTCTTTAGGAAGTTTTTACCAATTCCCTTAAAGGAGCTCAGCCATGGTGTTTTGTCTTTGTTTTTGGCCATGTACAAAATCACCTTTAAATGGAAGGAAACCTGAAAATAATAGTTTACTAAGATAGAAAAACATCAAAGAGATAATAATAAACCATAAAGGAACAAGGATGGTCAAGGATGGCGAAGATTGACACAGACTGCAAACGATGAATTTGAAAAATTTAGGTTAAACTTATCAAAATGTGCAAACCGTGACTGAGCTCCTTTAACATAAACTTAACAATGCACTACCCCACTCTTTTTCATGAGGAGAAAAATGACATCTCTTTTAGTCTGCTGCTTTCATTGTCTTCAGGAAGTCTGTCAGGTTCCCTGACATGATTATCGTTGACAAGGCTTGGCTTGTACTCTGTAGAACTTTGTTCCTACAGGAACTCGAAACCTGTTATGTGGCTACAAAAAATACCAAATCTGAATTAACTCACACAGCAGAGTATTTATTACAGGTTGCTCTAACTTTCGTGCATATGTCTGGGTTAAACCAACTATTAAATACACAAACACAATGAAACATATGGTTAATAATAATTGTAACAATTAATAATAATTTGGTACTTCCTATGATTATTGTGAAGACAAAACCTGGGCCAAGGTACAAATAATGATGGCAAAAGACAAAAATTAATAGTAGATCAAACATGCTAAATGATAAACTGAGAGGTAAAATGGGTAGCCCGTGAACACAGACGGATTTTAGGCTTTGTTTGCAGGCTATTTAATGGGAAGAGCTTTAGTCATGATTACACAAAGAGTGGGTGCTTCTCAATGATACACAACCCTGATACACAACCGGACCTCATTGCACTCAGTCTGTACTGCCACGACCTCGGGCCAATATTCCCCAGTATCACCCTTGTGTTCAGATATTACAAGGTTGGTCTTTTTCCAGAAATTCAAGATCTTGTACCTTTTTAGCTTGACAATACTCCTTATCTGTCATCTGTGCCAACATCCATGGTCTAAATACAACAAATCAAACAGTAAATCCAAAGCCTCTTACAAACATTAAAGGGGCTAGGTCACACTCATAATTATGAACTGGCAACTTAAACAACACATTGATACAAATTGTGCTAAACTTGATTTTCACAAACCTGACAGAAGTAAACTTTAAATATTTTATTCAAGTCTAATTTCAACCTTGTTTGGTTGGTACACATTTTTCCCCACAGTGTGACCTAGCCCATTATGAAAGAATTGTTTCAAAAACCTTACCGTCTCTTTGGGCCACCTGGAAGAGGATGAGAGAACAGCGTATTAAAAATAATTACCCTAGAAAAAGTTAAGAATACAACTTTAAGTGCATTGGATACATTGTGGCAGGTCAGAGTTAACTTGAAGGTAAACTTGATTACAGGGGGGCTGTTTAGAATTGAAAAAAATTGACTATTAAAAACTTAGCAAAACCAGTATTTATAATAATCATTACAATAACTGATAAAAGACAACTACCAGTGAATCTACCATTAATTTAAAATATTAATGTAAAAATATTAAGAACAGTGCTTAGTATATCTTGGGAGCCCCAAAAGTTCATCAACAGCAACTTACTTTGTTGCTAATAGAGAGTATTTACTGCACTCACTTGTTGCAATATCGAGTCCACTCATGGATTCAGGATGTAAAAAGAACAGCGTCTGTCCTGTACTTAACACAAGATAGTTTTCATATCGTTCATCAAACACCAAAAGAATCAGGTCACCACTCTGAAAGCTACACAAAAAAAACTGATTAACATTATATTGTGATGTTCAAGTTAGTCTTCAGAATGAATAGAGGCTTTGACATAATTCTTTCTCAGGGCAAAGAACTTTCCCCTGTCAGCAAATTGGAGATAAGTTGTTTTTGGCTCAGACAAGTAAAATTGACAAATGAAAGTACTTTTCTGATGGGATGAGTAACATTAAACATGTCAAACATTTTCCTTTTCTCGGCTTTTCAAGATCTGGAGTTAATAGCCTGCATAGAAAATATTATTGAGAAGTAACTTGTTGCCAATGAGTTTGTTTCACTATCATATGCTATACCTACTATGTGCACTTGTTTCAGAAAATGCAGATCGTAAAACTATTTCCACCTCCTACACTAACAGACTAACAATATTGTTTAGTGTTTAAGGTTACTTTTATTGAACTTGTAGATAAAGTGATATGCGGATAAAGCACTATGTTTTACTACTATCTGCTGTTGTTTGGGTAGTAGGCAACATTTTGCTTGATATCTATTATTGGAAGAGTGGATGTTATGTCCTGACAACCAAAATCTGGCAAGTAGCTGTCTGGTGGACAAGTGAAATGAAAAAAAGTTTTTTGGCCTATTGCTCTCAGAGCTGCTGGCCTTCTTAGCCTATGGACCCTCATGATTTGATTGGCTAGATTCTTGCAGTAAGATTTTCAGATCATGTGTAATAAAGGCATCCACGATTGACTGTAGATCGATACCCTTGATCCACACTCAATCAACACCTCGCTTGACACTTGATGGACATCTTGATCGATACTCAGCTGATAATCAGTCAACACTTAATCAACGTCACAACTGACACTCGATCAACACTCATTTGACAGTCGGTCAATAGTCGGTCCACACTCGACTCAACGGCATGTTTGCAAAAATTAGTCAAATCTTGACCGAGATACTGATCGAGTGTCGATCGAGTGTCGATCAAGGGTCAATTGAGGGTATCAGTCGAAACTCAACTGTAGATACCTTTGGTGCACATGATCCAGATTTTCACTAGTTATAAACCTGGACTACATAATCAAATTATAACAAATCATCATCTTACTCTCTCAGGGAGATTTTATCCATCTTTGATGTTGCTGCAGTTGCTCCAGCTAACTGCTGCATCTGACTCTGTAAAACATAAATGGTACGATGTACATGTACATTTTATCGATTTCCCTTTTATTCTCAAGATTGAAATATCAATTCTCCTAACAGATTAGCACTGTACATTATTTTGATGTGAGATATGAGAATAAATAAAATAAATATTATTTGGTAACATATCAAGGCCAAAATTAAATGTAGTTCCTCGAAGGACAATTTTCCCACAATTTAATACTTTTGTACAAGATGTATGGAGAAAATGACGTTGACCTTGTAAATTGGGAATTAATAAATTTTTCTTGGAACATATTCTTGAAATTTTGACTTAATCTTTACCAGGTGCTAAGGTGTTCAACAGCCATATAAGTGAAAGGTATGGGTATGCACAGGAGGATCAAAAATGAAATATTCATGTTACTATTCAGGGCAAAAGCATTTGAGCTGGTGTTGCTCACAGAGGCTTATTTGATTTAGAGGGTCAACCAAGAAAGTTTGTAGAGCTTCATTACATTTCCAACATCACATTTTCCTTACCATACAGCTACAGTACAGTTCAAGATAACAACTTTACATTTAAAAAGGATTCCCTTACTAGTTGATGCTGAAGAATTTTAATCTGTTGATCTTTTTCATCCAAAGCCTGTAAAATTATATAGTTTCCATTGTTACAAAAAGCATGGAAGTCAGTAAACTGATTACTTTTTCTTACTATATACGTAAAAGAAAGACAAGGAAAAATGAATGCAGTCGTCAAAACATCAGAAGATAAAGTTTAGTATACATGTTTTGCACATCCACAGAGAAATAAACACAATTTACCCACTTACCTGTTTCAGCTGCACCCCCTGCAATGTTGAGCCGTCTCCATCTGTAACAGCAAAAAGAATACCAACAAGCACTAAGTAGAGCAAGCAAACATGTACATTAAATTGTATCAAACCAATTAAACCTCGCCTCACTTACCAGTTTGTTCTGACAACGTTTCAGTTAGTTTCCTGTTTTCCTGTAAAAAAGCAAAATAACCATTTGAGTACTATTTACTACAATTTTATTTTGAGAAGTAATGTCAATTGAGTTTTCTTTTGTTTAAACAGCAAATAATTCATTGGTTAACAGTGCAAATTGATGATAAATGCTAGCCAAAGAACATGACTGAAAGTGTTTGTAATGAATGTCAATGTAGAAGCAAATCTCACTTCTTCCAGTTGCTGAACCCTCTGTTGATAATCTTCCTCCAGAACAGCATCAGTGCCACACCTGCCAAAAGAAATAATTTTATGTTTTAAACATGATTTTCTAAATTGCACACGATGTACCCCAATATATGCCATAAATTTCAACGTAAAATGATGCCTTTTGAAGCCCAACTAAACACAATTTCCTAATCACTCAGATGCGTACAAAAATTAACAAATATGCAGTTTATGAGTTCTGCCCAAGGGACCCAGTAGCCAGCTTATGGGTTTATATACAGGATTACATGTTGACACTTATGGCCAACATTTTTGGCCAACATGGAACCTTAATTTGAGGCTGGATCAAATGTCAAACATTGGCTGTTTCAACATAACTTTGCTTATGCATGAGACAGAGTGTAATTTGCTACTTGGCCTACCACTAACAAAGGCAACGTTACCACTTAACAATAACATAATGAAATCTGCTGAAAGACACAGGTTTATATGGTCCACATTTGTACAGCAAGTTGCCAAGCTTGCAAAAAGACAACCATATATCTAATGTCAGCAACTCTCAGATGAACACTAGTGCAACCAATTACTACTACTGACATCAATATCAAGATTACATAATCATGAAAAAATCCCACTAAGTATTCAACGACACTTACTCAGGCTCCTGGCTTTTTCCTTTTAAGTCTTTGTTTCTTTCTGCTTCCCACATTTGTCGCTCAAGTTGCAGCAGGGCTAATGTTGACGCTTTCTCCTGTTCAATCTGTTCTAAATACTCTGCTTCTTTGTTTTGCATCAGAATTTCAGCTTCTAGAATTTTGGATTCTTTGTCTTGTAAAGCTGACAATAAAAAGAATGAGAGCATATTATTTGAGTAAATACTGAACAGTCTCATACTTCCTTGACTGAAATATCGTTACTCGGTTGTACAGCTTGACAGAGTGAAGTGCTGTTGGAGTACAGTATCTTGCCCTTCAAAATACAAGTAACAATCGAGGGTCCAGATAGCAGGGCTGCCACTGAGGGCCATAACCTGTAACATCTGTTATGGCTGAGTATGCTTGATTTTCCCTTGATGCTACAGGTGAAATTGCCTGTTTTTGATAGAATTCAACAACAAAGTAACAGGATTGCTATGGGTGTGGAGATCAAGGCTACAGGTGACTCAAAACTTAATGACAGACCTGGATAGTAATAATTTTTACCTTTATACTAAGTGCCATAAATTTTCCAATCACAAGAGTCTAATGGCACATACATAATCTTACAAATTCTACTACACATGCATGTACACAACCAAGGCATCCCAAGCTGATGACTCTTTGGTTTTTTTCTACTATTAGTTTGCTTACCAGCCAGTAGCTCCTGTTCTCGTCCACAGAAGACCTCACGTGCCTGTTCATAATCTACTATGACTCTCTCTTTCTCCATCACTAAGGATTTTATATTGTTCTCTTGTTGTTCTACCAGTTGCTTTAGCTCTTTGATTTTTTCTTGTGCTTGTAGGACTGCCTGTTCTTTCTCTCTCTTCAGCTTCATCATTATTGCATTGAATCGTATTTGCTGATCTTCTTCATAGCGTGATTTACTCTCTTGAACTTTCTGTGCTGCACCTTCATGTTCTTCCAGTTTAGTTTTGTACTCATTGACAATCATAACCAACTTTTCATTTTCTTGTCTTTGTCGAAGTTCGCTTCTTTCTTTATCAGTTTGTAATTGTCCAAGTTTATTTAGAATTTCAACCTTCTCAAGCTCAAGTTTAGATTTTATTGCAAGAAATGTGCTTTTTTCTTGCTCAAACTGTGAGTTTATTTGTACCAGCTCTCTTTCATACTCTTTTCTAGTTCTTTTAGTTGTGTTTTGGATTGCTTGTTCCCTAAACAAATCTGCTTTTTGGTGTAAATTACCAACAGTGACTAGAACATCTTCCTTCACCTTCGAGTCCCATTCCAAAATCAGCTGTCTACTGTCATTAAGACACTGACGAATGACCTCAAACTCACCCTTAACACAATCTCTGACCTTTGAATTCACTTGTTGAAGTGTTTCATTTTTGGAATTAGCCTTCTCTAAACACACTTCACTAGTTCTTAATTGTTCCTCCAGCTGTTCTAGTCTGTCAAACATTTCATTTGCCATGGACTGACTTGTTCTCTCAAAGCTTTGATGATCTGAAACAAGTGTCACTTCCTTACCAAACTCTTCTAAGCCGCTCCCTTGAACTGGCAGATTACTGTCAGAGCTACTCTCTGTTTGAGTGCTGTGATCCGTGCTCTGAGTTCCAGAACTACCGAGAGTCGGTGTTTGACTTGCATCGTCAAGAAGAGCAGTACAATCGTCTTGAAGCTCACCTACTGGTTGGATATCAGAAGGGGATTCTTTCTCTTCAACATTTCCAGCCAAATCAGCGTCAAAAACTGTCACATAATCCTCATGTGCTGATCGAAAAACTAAGTCACTATCATCAAGCGCTGAGCTTTTCTCAGAACCAGTGTCACTGTTACTTTTTTTCCTTTCGTTAGACTCACTGTTGTCAGAAGCCTCTGTAGTCAAGTTAGTTTGTTCACTGATGTCTGGAACATCCTTAGCACAGTATAATTCAGTTGGACCTTGCTCATCTTGTACAGGAGAGCTCTCACTTTCATTGCAAGTCCATTCAACTTGTGTTGAAGCATCCATGCTCATTTGTGTTGCTTTGTTTTCAGAAGACGACATTTCAGCAAGTAATGATGCTTCCTTCTTGTCGGTTATACTTTCACTAGTTCTACCTCCAAAAATCACAGGAAACTGGGCAACACTACTAAGATTTTCAAGTTCTTCTAATTGTAGGAAACTACTTTTTCCGCTTTCATCTCTCATGCTGACGTTGATGGAGCAAGACTCGAGATATGAAGCTAATTCTGGAATCTGATCCTTCAGTTCTTGAAGGTCTCTTTCTGTTATTATGGGAAGCTGTTCATCAAAAGGTTTGGGTGGCTTTTCCTGCAACAAGAACATCATTGAGTTTGCCTAACTACTTTGTGTTACAATTCAAATTTATTACTGGTTGTCAAGTACACAATTTTACTATAAAAAGAACCTTTTGTGAAAACAAGAACTGGGTGCTTAACGAAGAAATTGAACTGGGAAGGCTCAACTTTTCTGAATGGCCTGCAAAGAGACTAGCAATATCTACTTGCTGCTTAAAGATGAAAGACATACCACAAATCTTGATGGTCTGTCAGACATACCACTGAACAAACTTTGCAAAAAATGCTGGCCTAGAAAGAGAGAAAGAGGTAGAGATAGCAAAGAGAATAGACAAAAGTATTGTTACATATTATTATTACGTATTATTGATTATTAATCCATAATTGAATCTGACATTAGAAATGAGCTCTCTCCACCCCAGGGGGGGGGGGGGGGGTACTCCGTTATGTGGGTTATATAGGTATGTGCAGCAACAAAGGGTAGGGTTTTTCAGCCGTTTTGGTCATAAATAAGGTATGGCCTTCGCACTCCAGTCTTGAACTGGGTATGTTTCTTAGAAGAAGCTACTTTTTCATCATTATCAATAAGACGGTCAACAGAAGCCCTTGATAACTTATATTTTAGGCAACTGTGCCAGCTACAACAGTCATAAATAGGGCGGCAAAAATCGCAGGTTTTGGTCATAAATAGGGTAAGGGTTTTGGGAAGTGGGCTGCTTATCCCCACCCAACTTTCCTGGGAGTAGCCCCCCCCCCCCTCCCCCCAGGTCCCTCCACAAGGATATTGGCAAACCTCTAACATTCCTAGAAGTATTTTATTTACTGACAGAAGTATTATAAAAAAATGTCTCTACCTTAAAGGCCCTAATAAGTTTTCATGCTTACAAAAAAACGGAAATTCAAAGCTTGATTCGGTTTTAAACTTGTGTTCAACTTTTTTTCACAAGTGCTTGCACAGTATATATTAAGTATGACACTATGTAGATTGCTAACCAAAATGCAACTCAAATTCTTCTCTCTTTGCAGTTTCTTCTGTTCTTGCCTGTGTTGAGCCCTCACATAACTTGCTAGCCCACTAGAGAGGAAAAAATATTAAAACAAAGATGTTGGTACACTTCTAATTAAATAATGTTCATAATGTTAAAAGCAAAAACTGCTTGCAAAGTCAACTGGTTTAGTTATAGTGGTTTCACAAATAATTGATAGACACAGCAAGCTGTAATGAGGTTTAACTTATGTGAAGGACCAACCTATGAGACAAGGCCAGACCACAACACCAGGAACTCTGTGCCCTACTCTTTGTGATAAGTGTGTGGGTTCTTTAACAGCCCCTGTTAACCATGAAACACTGAAGATGCAGGAGATGGGGCCTACTGTTTACAGTCTTTATCCAAGAAGACTTGAACATCCAACTGTTAGCAAATGTAAAATTTTACAAAGGTAGCACATTCTCCTCAATTATTTTGGGAACTTGAGTGTTGGTCCAGTCTGGGGCTTGAACCTGCAACCAGCCAGTCGATAACTTACCTTATGAAACTGTGAAGAAAATGATCTCCTCCTTACAACTTCTGCCACAGCTAAGATGTACACACGTGGTGCCTCATTTACTTGTTCAATGATTTCCAATCTAAAACAAATCAACAAGTATCTCTACCCAGTTAACAGAGAAAATTAGCACCAATAACTTTAGCCTCAGCTAGCAGAGACTTCTTTCAAAAAACACACCCAGTTCTTCACATTTTAGAGGGATATCTGGGCTTCAACCTAGTTCAGCTAACATTGATAGCATTAGCTCAACAGAGATCCATGACAGAGGTGCTAATAATATTCTTGTTAGTCTTTTGTACATGAGTAACAGTCAATTGGATACACTAGGGCTATTTCATCAACATGCAATTTTGGGGGTTGAATCTCCCATGTTGTTCGAGTAATGAAAAAATAAGCATGCAACCAAAGAAATCTGTTCAATGAGACACAACACATTTTTATTGTAATGGGAGGGAATGGAAAGTCTCTCTGGATGTGCAGCCATCTAAAGCCATGCTCTACAAATCAGTAGGGGTTTAACGATTCATATTCCTTGCGATTCAATTCAATTTCGATCATTGCCTTTCGATTTCGATTATTTCGATGCGATTATCCAAAATATTAATGTCTTTTAATTCTTACAACGTGATACACAATGTAAACAACATACAACCCTAAACCCTCAATTTGTTGATACAATGAGCGTGTCGCACATGGCTTGCCTTATTTGGAAATTCTCAAGGAGAGGTAGAAAGGCAACATTTTTAACAAGCAACACAAAATGGCACAAAAACTGCAAACGTCTTTACTCGTCAATCAAAAACGCACATTTTAAATAGTTCTGGATTGTGATTTCACAATATTAATAACAACTCACTGAGGGCACCTTGGGAATGGTATGCAAAAAATCGAACCAAAATTGAAATGTGGAATCAAAGAATCGTGAATTGAACCGAACGGTCATAATGCGATTAATCGAAAATTTGATTAATTGTTACACCACTACAAATCAGGAAGTATCACAGCATTGCACTCTAACCGCATGACCTTTAAAACCAAGTGCTTTTCTGAGCATGCTTGTGATGCTTCAAAAACTATGTTTGACCACTGTGCTAAAAGCTTTCTTCAACACCAGAAATGGTTATTGAATTGAGAACTTTCTTGTTTCTCATTAATTCCCTTACCTTCGTTTGATTCGTCTGATATTTTCATGATACATAATAATGGTTCCATCACATTCACATATTTTCTTCTCAATGTACATGATCCACCTGTTAAAATAAAAGATTTGGAAACTGAAATAAAGACTGTCAAGAGCAAGTTGACTCTTGATATAACTACAGAGTGCTCATAACCAGTAGCATGTACAGTTAAACCTCTCCTTATCAACATCTCAACAATACAGACACCACTATAGAACAGACACCTCAACAAAATGGACACTCAGTTCTGGCCCTTTGGCATCTATATAAAGAGGTTTAACAAATAGCAGGGGTTTCATACGTTTTCAGCAGGAGGACGACTGGTTTTCACAGCCAGGCAAAACGTTTTGAACTGAACTTCTTTATAAGAAAAACTTTCTTTGAGATGGTCAAGTCAGGCAGGCAAAATCGTCCTCACAGTTGGTCAATTTGCCCAGTGCCCAGCCCTTTACAAAACCCCTGTAAGAGTAACCTAAGCATACATTATTTTTTATCAGACTGGGGAATTGTTTTCAACAGAAACATGTTATAATACCTTGGTAACAAAAGGAAACAAGTACTGAAAACATTTTATTTTTTGCAGTTTGATATAAAGGTTATTTTTAAATGAGGTACCTTTTTGAGAATAAGCCCACATTGAAAGACAATCCTTGAGTTGCATTAAATTAACCTTTAAAATGGTTTAGGCTTTATTTTTGTCTGATACAAACAATTGAATGAGTTTAGAAGAATTCAAATGTCACTGTTGGAAACATTTGAAACCACAATGGAAAGCAACAAGTTGTTATAATGCATACTAAGTTTTGTTTGTTTGTTTTTTGTTTACCTTAATCTGGTGTGGAGGTTAGCAGACAGCTCATCTTTGGCTCTTGCACATTTTTTTCTTATATCCCTTAAAAAAGTAAATATAATAATATCAGTTCTGGCCAGTTCTCTAACTTACTCTGCTTGGTATTACTAAATTAAATTTTGACCTCACTTGAAGATAAACGTCTTTCAAGTAAAAAAGTCATTAATAAATTAAAGCTTTTTGAGCCTAGAGGCTAAACACGTAAAGGGAAACTTGGCAAATGGGTAACTTTCTGGGAAACCAATTCACTATAAAATTTGGAGAAATTCTGTATTGAAATAAAATGTCTGTCTGCAGCTGTAAGGTGTCCTACCTGAGCTTATACAGGTTTCTTATAATTTTTTTTAGGGGGAGTAGCTATTAAGTGACTGTGAGTATTCCAAGGCACTCCCCACTGGATGGAATGCTATTCCATTGCAGGTTATGCCAGCATTAAATGCAGATCTAGACCTGGGTGTGGATGTAAACAAGCAATATGAGAGTAAATGAGAGTCGCCCAGTAACGTTTTGCGATGACCCCAGCTAGGGCTTGAAATGGAACCATTTGATCTTAGAGTTTGAGGATCTCCCATTACTGAAGGCTCTAATTTTAAATGGCAACCTAATAAATGACTGAACTAACCTTAAATGTGAGTGATTCTTTGTCAACATCATGAGCTGCTTTTGATGACTAGCACACAGATCAGGAAGTACTGAAGTGTCACCCACATTTTTAGCTCGAGTTTGGTTGTACTGAAAGCCTTGTGACATGTCAGCTTGAGACTGTGTCAAGGTTTTTACATTCTGGAGAATCTGTTGCAGTCCTGCTAGTCTTTCATCCAGTCCTTTGATTTCTTTCATGTTTGTCTTATCGAGAGATTCTGTTGCAAAGAGAAGAGAACAATGCCAATGACACATAATTCCCCACCACCACAATATACGTTACTGTCATCTCTCTCTCCAAAACAGACACATTTGGGACCAGCCCTAAGTTGCACCCTACAGAAACTGTTAGTTACAGAGAAACAAGTGAAATTCAGTTGGAACCAGTGAAACAGCCATCTCCGCCCTTGGGGGTGTCCACCTTGTCTATACAATGGAACCCTGTTAACGCAGTTACCAACGAGCCACGGAAATCTGGCCATATTAACAGGGTGGCCATATTAAACGTATTAAACATGGTTCACTGAAGAAAATGACTGACTGAGCTTTTGTTTAGGCCAGAATAAAGTGTCTGTAATAACAAGGTGGCCATGAGGCTGGGTTCCACTGTATTAAGAGATTTGACCATAGAACCCTGTCACATGGCCTCTTCCTTAACACAACCACCTTGTTCCAGTCACTTTCTTTGGCCTCCGAAAAAGCTCTCATGAACCCCTTTGATATGCAGAGCATTCAAACTGATGCGTTCCCAAAGAGTGAGAAATTAAAAGCTGTACGGTTTTCTTCCTAGCAGGGTAAAGGAGCACACCCCTGTATACAATTCTGAAAAATGCAAGTGTCTTAAAAATGGTTTCCTTAATTCTGAGCAACAATATGATTCTGTCTATGTTGTTTAAAGTGGAAATTGGTAACACAAAATGAACTGATGTGCACTTTGGTGGCAATCTGTTGCTGTTTACCTCCAATATATAACTCAGTTGTTTAAGAGACCAAGTCAGTATGGGAGCATGACACTGCATAAGAGTCTAAGTTGCACTCAACCTGAATACATGATGCTTGAATGACCTAATTAATACAACAAGCTTTATTTAGATCCGTATACTTGGCAATCACCAAGACAGTGTTATTAAGTTGGCAAGATATTTAAATGGTACATAGGGAAGAGCCAGTTTTTGCTTACCTAAAACCTCATTAACTTCTTTTGTTATCTCAGTCAGATGTGTTTCATCAAACTGAAAATTAATAACAGGGAGGTTCATAACTGCAGTTTTAAAAAAGATTACCTTGCGTAATGTCGAATATTAAAATAAATAAATCAAAATAAACTACAATATTTAGAGAGGAAACCACATCAGCCTTAGGTGATTTGACATTTGGAGATGATGGTTTTCATGGAGGAAGGAGAACCAGAGAACCACAAGAAAAAACCCTTGGAGCAAGGAAAGAACCAATGACAAACTCAACCCATATATGGCACTGGGACAGAATTGAATCCCGTTCACATTCTGATTGGTGGGAGGCAAGCACTGCGCCATCACTGCTATCCAAAAATCAGGCAACAACTGTAATCAATGCCACTTAAAAAAAGAAAGCCAATAGTTTGCATGAAACCAGATAATATTGCCAACCTCACAACTGCGGACACCAGATTTAATAGATGGGAGCATTTTGCACTTTCCAGAATTATTCTTGGCATACAGGCTTGATTCAATAATATTTATGTACCTGCTCAACTGCCTCAATGCACTGTTTTACCATATCTTGAAGGCTGTTCTTGTTATCCTGCGAAAAAACAACAACAACAACATCACGCTTTAACTATACTCAAACAAGCAGACTACCACTTAGAGCAAATGGTTTGAGTAATTGTTTTAGTGGACATTATATACTGGGCCTTTCAGTGACATGCAATTTAACCCCTAAAAGAGACCAATCTGGGCATTGCTGGAACTTTATTTGATCCCTAAAAAAAGCTTTGAAACAGACAGCATTCTTCCAGTGCAACCTAAAAAGTACCTTGAAGGCAAAAAGTAGTGGCATTTTGTCATGAACACCCAAAGAGACCAAGACCAAAATTCATGATTTACAACCCTACACAAGATGGCAAGCATGCCTGACCTTTTCAAATGGGAATCCCCCCTTCCCTGGGAATGCTTTAAATCAATAGTCAAAGTCAGTGAGTTGTGATAAAATGATTGACTTACCTGTGCACTTATCCAATCCAGGAGACTAAACATGCCCTGTTGTCTGTCTTGGAACAGTTGTCTTGTTAAAAGACATGGAAGGACAGGTACCTTGGCTAACAGTGGTAACATCTGTTTGAACCTAGTAGAATGAACACAATCTGAATCTTCAGCTTTGCCAGGGCAAGGGGATAGATTAAAAACATAATTTTCCATTAAAATTTAAAAGAACTGGGAAACAATAGAAAATGGTATTTACATGTATACCTGTCAAGTAGCTCTATGTATCTTGTCCTGGAATCCAGAAACTCAGAATAAACTTGATGAACACTACTTGATCGTGCTTTAAACTCACTGTAAACAAGTATTATTGAGCTGTCAGTCAGCAATAATCAAATAGCATGTGAAATAATCACACCATAGATTTTTAATAAGAAATTGTATCCCATCATCAGTCTCACAAGAAAAAGAGCCAGCCTCCCCATCCAATCATTGTGAGAACTTTATCGTCAATCACAAATAAATTGTTGTCACTATGTTATAATTTTATAATAAAAGAATTGGTTCATGCCTCTAGCTGTGCATATGGATCTATGGATCAAATTATGGATCTACTTACTAGGAAGTTTGAAGAGCACTCAAGAAGCTAGAGTTGTTCTTAGCTACATGTCAAGCAACTCTTACACTTCTCTTGTG
Source organism: Orbicella faveolata (assembly GCF_042242905.1). Lineage (NCBI taxonomy): Eukaryota > Metazoa > Cnidaria > Anthozoa > Scleractinia > Merulinidae > Orbicella > Orbicella faveolata. The sequence continues at coordinate 4,568,242 of NW_028301541.1, forward strand.
CTATACAAACTTCCCACATGCATCCATAACTTGATATACATGTGCTGAGCATGAACCAATTCTTTTTCTCACAATTACAACACAATACATTTATTATCTCATTCAAGGAGCAATTGGAAGTCACAAGAGAAAAAGGTCTAATTTTTCAAGCATCACTTTTCATTTTCTCATACAAATGAGAAATTTCCCTTTAAATTCATTTTCCTAAAAAAAAAACAAAAAATAGATTACATATTTTAGTTTTTCAAACATATGAAAGTGAAAGTTTGCACCTCCATCAATCTTTGGCATACTTTTTTCCACAACTATTGATGTTTTTTTGTGGTTGTTGAAAATGGAAAAGGAAATCATACCAGAATTTCCCTTTTTCATTTTCAAGTCTGCCCAGGTATGTAGTGGTTGCATATGACCAAGAGTGTCCAGAAATACAAGCTAAAACAGTAGAATACAGTTTCTTTTCTAATACCTTGCAGTACTTTCCAAGTTGGCCACAACTGCTGCCCAACCCTTCTGTTGCAGTTTTTGCTCGAAAACTAGATTTTCACAGTTTTCTGCAATTTCCACTGCTAGTGAATGGAAGTCCTAAAAATTGGACAAAAAATTGTATACTAATTTTCCACAGAATCTTAAGTGAACAATATCAAGATTAGCGTCTTCACAGTGCTCAGTTGTATCAGAGAACAAACATGTTTCTTCAGGAAAACAATAAAACCTATCACTCACTGAGCTCACTAACGCATTGTTTCACGTAAAGAATTCAAGTCCTGAAAAAACCACCATAAATAAGTTCTGATTCCTCTCATTCAGTAGCAAAAGAATGCCTTCCATGCTATTGTGTAATTTCTACGAGTCAGAAAAACTTACCGCGGCTAGCTGAGCTCTGGATACAAGAGTTTCATATGTAGGCGGTAAATTGAAAGATTTGTCAACTTGCTCCTTTAAATTTTCTTCTGCAAGGAAAAGAAACAAAATTGTAGGGGTGCCGAGAATAAGAAAAAAAGTCCTAAATGACTTCTTGTAAATTGCAATATTCTCCTTCCGAATTGCCTTGTATTCTCTAAAAAAAGACAAACTAAGAGAGTTTGATGTTACATCATCTGTCAGTAAGGACCTTATTTAGTGTACCCATTCAAATATTTTTCTATCATTCTAAGCATCAATGTGTATATGGCCCAAGTAATTTCATTGGACCTCATGTACTAAAACATCTTTTATCAATCTACAAGCATTGGATACCCAACACAAGTCTGTACACAACTTCAAATTGTACCACAATTGAGTTAGGGCTTAACAGAGGAAGAGAAGAAAATTAACAGCAGAGTAATTTAAAATATTTTTAAAACAAAATTTTAACACAAAATTGAAATACAAACAAAACTGTAGCTTGAGGCGAATTTTCAACTGCCCACTTAATCGTACTAAAAAAATAAAACTTACACTGGTGCACTGCACTTACCTGATCCTAAGTTGAGGCTGGGTGATGGAGGAATGGATGATTCAATGGTAGATTTACTGAACAGAAAGATCGGATTTGTATCCTAACAAGGCAACATAACATTAGAATTTTACAAAATAAAAAAAATGCAAGAAAACCAGCAAGGTGGTACTAAAGGCCTGTAAGACAATTTTAGCAAATCATAGCCAATATACAACTGATGGCAAAAAGGTTGTACATCATTTAGGTCGCAATAACTTTTAGGAACTGTGGAAGACTACAGAGCATAATATAATAAATTTATTTGAGAATGACCATACTGGCATTTCCATACAAAATTTCTTGTTTTGAAAACAGAAAATCAATTAGCAAATTGAGATAGCTATAGTAGCAAAAATTAAAATGAATACAATAATATTTGCAAATAAAAAACATGGTTGTTTGCTTGTTTGACCCGATGAGAGCTTTTTATTTTAGTACCAATAGTACTGTTTATTCACACGCTACTCACAGTTCCAGCACTACTATAACTGCATACTCTCTCTGTCGGATCCAGCGCTTCACCATTAGATATCAAAAGAACTTGCTTGTCCTCAGGAATCCCCGTCACAGAAGCTACTGTACTCATAAGCACCTGGACACTGTTAAACAGTTCACATTGATCATGTCAGATACACAGCCTGCCTGCACTCAATCTACTCTTATTTACCCTGATAGAAGATGAACAGCACAATGCACCAAGTTCTTATTTGTCATCATACTTAATACTTTTGATGACTAATCCTGGAAGTATGCCAGACATATAACTAAATAAATACTAGGTGACTTACAATTTGTGTACGAGTACAAGATCGAGTATAAGTATGACTTCTCAATTCTAGTTTGCATGATTTACATTATCATGTCACAAAACCATCTCATTCTACGAGCTACCCTCTCAACCTCAAACCATCAAGGGCAAGGGCTCTGGAATCACCACTGGTTCAAAATTTGAAAATCACATTAATATTACTCAATCTGGTAATTGTAATCCAATCTAAAGGTCTCTCTTGATCTTGTAAAGGCTGGTTTTCACTAGCGATGAAGTCGTAGTCGGAGTTGTAATCAGAAGCATAGAGCATTATGACCTAGTGAAAATAAAACTGATGGAGTTGGAAGCTGAACACCCATTCCGCTTAAGACTGCGTTGCTTATAGTGAAAACTAGATTGTCGGAGTTGGAAGCAGACGCAGGAGAATAAACCAATCACAGCGTTCAATTCCAGGCCTTGTGATTGGTTGGTTTTTCCGCTTCTGCTTTCAATTCCGACAATCTACTTTTCATTTGATCATAAGTGACAGAGTCATAAAAGGAATTGGAAGAAATGGAAATGTCCTGATTCTTCCGACTCCAATTCCATCAAGCTTATGACTCCACTTACAACTCTGATTTTCGATTTCCACTAGGTCGTAAGCTCTCTTGACTCTGTCTATGACTCCAGCTCTGACTCTGACTCTGACTCTGTCACTATTGCAAAACCAGCCTTAAATGACCCAGGGAACCACAAACCTCCTGAAACTCTGTTTTCAGAATGTCTGACAAGCATGCAGAAGATCACGGGATCAACTTGGGTTGAGGACTCACAATTTTTTAACTGTCTCATGCTCGCAACAAACTGCATACATTTCCTTGTTACTATAGATCAAAGGAAGTTTGCTGTTTGAATGGCTAGCTCTCGTTGGTTGAGCTTGGGCTTAACACCTACTACAAGAACTCAGAATAAAATACAATTTCTGAGAATGCTATTATATTTCAAAGCAACGAAGTGTATTTTAACATGCAGCACATTATTCTGTTTATGAAGTCATAAAAACACTCCATGTGTTTCAGAGCAAAAGGAAGTCTGCTTTTAAAATGTTCTCAAATGCTCATTGAGTTTAACAACAGTATAACAAATGCTTTGGGCTTGTCTGTTTGGGCAACAATTCTGTAGGTGAAACCCTATCATATCACCATTGCTTGGCATTCCTTTTGTATGGCACTGTTTGGCTTACAGTATTTTTTAAAATGAAATTTGAATTTTTTTTCTAGCTTTGAACTTGGCTGCCTTACAGCTCCCCCATAATTATTCTTTCTTACTGTACAGTCTCGACATTTCACTTCATAATAGCCGCTACATATCCTCTTTATTCCTTGTGTATTCATAAATTAAAACAAACACTTATTAAGCATCCAAATTACTTATTCACGCATGTCGTACTTAGTGTCATATATGCCATATTGCAATATTGTTCAATTGATCGTTTGGGACAAATCGAGCCCATTCTGTCAGTAGAGCAAGCAAACAACAAGGAATAACAAGGAGCAGATATCATTTCGTAATACAATCAAATTGTCAAGTCACGTTACGTTATGGTGAGCACGTAATGCAAATGTCACTGTACCTGATGTACAACATTATGTTTTTTTCTCACCTTTCCATTGCCAGTTCCATTTCGAAGGTATATATCGTCCCCAGGTCGACATGAAACACATGCAACATTTTGACGACGTTTCTGCCTTCTTGGTGCTTTTCACTGTCGTTAAAATGAGCAAATGCCAAGCAGTTCAAAGGATATTCTGCAAAAATGTAGTTGAATATGTCTTCGGCAGGAATGCCCAAGAAAACAACGACAAAACAGCCAAGTTTTCATCATTTTCCCTTTGAATGGTAGCGTTCTTTCCCTGAGGGACTCTCTTCCTTCATTTCAAATGATTGTTTCTACGAAAACAGGAAACCATTGTGTCATTTTCGTCGACTCTCCACAGAAATGTCGATGACTTCACTGTCTCTCTCTCTCTTGCAAAGCCATAACATCACACATATGAGCATGCGTGACAGTTTTGTCTGCTGGCCAGTAAAAAGCGGGGGGCTGGGGTAGGGGGTGGAAACAAAACCACGTTACAACAACGTTTTTTCCCCCTATTTATTTCATCATCTTTTATCATACATTTATTTACAAAAAAAATTGCGAATTATCTAGGCAAACACTCCTAACCCTCCTACAAAAATTTAAATTAATTTGAATTTAATCAATTGCTGAATTAATTTATTTGAGTTTACAAAAAAAAAAAAAAATGCAAAGGAATATTTAGATGTGCACCTTGACCCTCTATCTCTCAATACAGTGGTATTTAAATTTCTCAAACCTCCAAGGGAAACAAAAAAATATCATTTTTGAGAAAAAAGAATGCAGAAGATATCGCTGGTAAAATTACAGGGAAGCAAATCGAAGGTAAACAACTTTAGAAGTTGCGAGAAATCAAGGGTTTGAGAAATTAAAAAGCAGGGCTAATACGTGGACCAGATCAATGCAGATCACTGATCTTATGTAAAATCATCAATTTAAATGAGAATGAAAACCATTCAGGATACATTATGCATAATTTGTCAAGTTGTGAATCCTGCTCATGTCCCGCCAAATTCTCAGCGCTAACAATTGAATTTATATTTTATATTTATTTCAAGAAAAATCTCAGATGAAAAATGTTTGCTTAAAAATGTAAAAAATATCTTATATCCTAGCTATATAATTTGCACAACAACAACAAGTAATATCCTTACACTGTGAAAATATGTTGTTTCAAGGTTGCTGAATGAGATTTGAGAGAAAACAAGAATATACTTTGTACTAATTAACATAGTTTATGTAATGTATCATGACAATTATGTGGATATGTAAATTAAATTATGGATTACTGTTAATGTGTACATTATGATTACTGCCAAAGCTCTATTGATCCCGTGGCAGGTGGAAAGGGAGGGGTACAGAGGTGCCTTATTTCCTGTCCAAATCTTTTGGAAGCAACAAAAGCCTTCAGTTTCAACCCATAAAATTAAGACATACTTTTTCAAAGTTTCCCAATAGAAATTTAATCTTGTTGATGAATAACTTTAAAAACACTAATTTACTACACCGAGTGCAAAATTATAGTTTTCTAAAAATTGTCATGGCGTATCTTTTAGAGAAAGGAGTGATAATAGAGCTTTCTTCTGTTGAAATATTCTAAGTAAAACTTTGATTAAGTATTACAAAAACTATGAGCTTATATTTCTGACTGGTAGTGCTCTATATTCTAGTTTCATGTGATGAAAGGGGTAGACCATTTCTCTTGTGTTGCCACATATTGATGCTACCTTCCCAATGCTTGTCTATTGTTGATGAGCTTAACCACTAAAAGTGATACATTTTCTCTGGTATTTATAGAGGAGTTGAGTTTAAAGAAGAACATGTTTTATATACTATTTTCAGTTTGCCCTGGGCTAAAGAAATAAAACTATTGGGAAATCAGAGAGACATGATGACCCACCTACTTCAATTTTTTTGCATAAAGAATACTCAGCCATTGGGTAAATGGCCTAGTGAAATAGTAACAACAAAATGCACACTCTGCTTGGCTTATTTGTGACTATGACAAAATGTTGAATACTGTAACATTGGTAACATTACTGTCTCACTTTGTGTTCTTTTAAAATTAACTATGGGCAAAATTTTATTTTGACCTATTGGTATTTTCTATTGTTTCTTCTTTAAATATTTTCCTTAGGTTTGTGTAAGAATCAAATCTCCAGTGTCTTTGGCACTTCCCATGAGAAGCCAGGCTTGAAATGGCCAAAGACACTAGTTTCTTTGAAAATGGGTTTACGCAAATCTAGATCCCTGATGATTGCTCCAGGTCTGAGATCAAAGTTATTCAGGATAATCTTTAAAAGTTCATTATCAGGAATTTCGCCACTGCCATAGCTGAAAACGGACACAGACAAAGGCTCAGCAATACCAATTGCATAGGCTACTTGCACTAAAACACGCTTGCAAAGCTTTGCTGCAACCAATGACTTTGCAATCCACCTGCAGGCATAACTTGCTGACCTATCCACTTTTGTGGCATCTTTGCCTGAGAATGCACCACCCCCGTGTGCACCCCACCCACCATAGGTGTCTACGATAATTTTGCGGCCTGTGAGACCAGCGTCTCCCATGGGACCCCCATAGAGAAAGATCCCTGAAGGTAGCAGATGGAAAATGGTGTTCTCATCAAGGTATTGTTCAGGAATGACACCTTTTATGATAGTCTCCTTTAAATGGTGTCGAATTTCTTCCACAGGTACACCCTCTGCATGTTGGCTGGAGATCAATACAGTGTGAACTCGCTGTGGTATGCAGGCTCCACCTTGCAAACTGTATTCCACAGTCACTTGTGTCTTGCCATCGGGTCTAAGCCAAGGCAAAGTTCCATCCACCCTGCAATCTGTTAGTTGTTTCGTCAGTTTGTGGGAGAGTACCGTTGTTAAGGGCATTAGTTCTTCAGTTTCATCTGTTGCATATCCAAACATCAAGCCCTGGTCACCTGCCCCAATCTCTAATTCTTTCTTGTCCAAGTACACGCTCCGAGCTATCTCGCCAACTTGCTCTTCAATCGAAAGCAAGACACTGCATGTTTTGTAATCAAAACCTTTGGAAGAATCATCGTATCCGATTTCTTTAACAGTGTTCCGTATAACGCTTTGATAGTCGACTCTCGCTCCAGAAGTAATCTCGCCAAAAGCCATAATCATTCCAGTTTTGGTTGCAGTCTCGCAGGCGACTTTGGCATACGGGTCTTGTTCCAAGTGCGCGTCTAAAATCGCATCAGATATTTGATCGCACATTTTATCAGAATGCCCACGGCAAACGGACTCAGACGTGAAAAGAAATTCGCTCCGATCGCTTGTGCTGTACGCACCGCTAACATACGACCGTGAGCAGCTTGCAGCAGGAGCAAACTTGGATGATATCAGGCGAGCCAGCATCTTTGCCCTTGAACTCAACATGATTGTAGCGTAAAAAATAGTATTAGTAAAGGTGTTTGTCTTCTCGTGACTAAAGTGCTATAAACTCTTCAGCCAGCAGATCTTTTCGTACCTTGCAGAGCCTTGCGTAAATAATGGCATGGTGGTGCAATCGGGCGATTATCACAGGGAATCGATACCAGATCGCGATCAACAGTTTATTAAATTCCACGCGCAATATTTCGAGAACAACACGAAATCAGCTTTTAAATTTTTTTTTTTTAATTCATAATGATCTTAATCGGTAATCAATATTAATTATTCAAACATTTATGAGATCCAATATAGGATCGTTGATTAGTCGGATAACTCCGTAGCCCTTTGGAAATCCGATCTTGAGTGTCGGAAATTCTCGTAAAACTACAACCGAATTTCATTTCCGCTGCAAAATGGAAGCAAGACGACAGTCCTTAGTTATTGAGTCTGACCATCATTCTTCATCGCAAACCTTATGGCCCCTTCGGCAAGCGCTCTACGCCGAATCTGAGGACGACGATGAAGAGAACGAAGACGAATTATCGCGAACTTGGTGGGTAAAAACTCGTTGGTTTCAGCGTCTAGTACAAGTATGTGCGCTTGTCAGTTTGACTTCTACAGCCATGAATTCGCCAGAAACATTTAAACATAACAATTCGCTGAGATACATAACTCTTGGCCTAGACATTGTGGTCGCTGTTGTTTTTACCACTGAAATGATCGCGCAGATAAACATGTGGGGTCTGTGGCGAAAACAGAAGGCTTACTTCAAGAAACCACAGTCTATTTTTAATGCAAGCATGGTTTTCCTTATAATGCTATCGATCTTGCTACAAATTATTGAAATTTCTGGCTATATCCCTGATAATTACGTAGCATTTTCGGTTCCAAGAGCCCCAAGAGCGTTAATAATAGTTCGGTTCTTCAATGTGCTTATTACAATCAGCTTGCCGAAGTCGGTGGCTCGACGCTGTAAACGGCAAATCTGGGCCGTCACTCTGTTCTTGTTGTATTTTATGGCGTTCGGTTCGATTATTGGAGTTCAATTATTCGGACGCAAAAACTATTACTGTGTCAAGAATGGAGCTGATTTGAATAATCTGACATACAACGATCTGTTATTGACTGACCATCGCTGCAACAATGTTACCGGCGAAACAGGATATTTCTGTCCACAAGGGTTTAGCTGTGTTTTTGTGGATTTTGAGGAGAAGGATAAAGATTATTTCGGGGACTTCCTGCTAAGTATTTTAACAGTCTATGAAAGTTCTACACAAGAAGGTTGGGTTCTCGTCATGTACCGAATGATGGACTTTCGATCGCATCCCCTAGTAATCGTTTATTTTGTGTTGCTCATTTTTTTCGTCGCGTGGCTTGTAAAGAACGTCTTCATCGCCGTGGTGTCGGAAACCTTCGCCGATATTCGGAGCCTGTATATGTACAGTCGGAAATCTTCGAAGCGTACTTCGGCTCGGCTGGCCTCTCAAGTTATCAAGGACGCAGGAACCGGTTGGCATTTAGTCTCGGTGGATCACGAAGCGGCTAAAGGCCATGCACCATTGCGTGTTCGACAGATTGTTAATTCTATTTACTTTAAATACACAATGATCTTATTTGTTGTGGTTGACGCTTTTGTTCAAGCTACTGTCCATTACGAATCAAGGAGATACGCGCAATTTGGGTTCACCATAGTTTTCGACCTTGAAGTTTTCCTGAAGATCTCATGTATAGGCTTTCGACCCTACCTTCTCCGTAGAATGCAGCTAACAGAGTTTATTTTAGCTGTTGGCAGCACTGTTTTCGCTCTACCAATTCTGATCTCGGAGAAAGCGTCTTTTCTGGCTGTCTTTAACGTGATGCGAATAATCCGACTTATTGGAGCGATTCCCAAGCTTCAAGAGTTTTGCGAGAAAATCTTCGGAACTGGAAAGAAACTTGGAAGTGCTATCGTGTTTACGTTGATTTTTGTGATGGTCTCCTCCGTGATAAGCATGCAGTTCTTTCTGACTTTAGATGTGAAGAGGTTTGGTACCTTCACTAGCTCCATACAGTCCATGTTTCAAATCATTACCCAGGAAGGGTGGGTGGAAGTTCTGGATGACTTAATCAACGCAACTACGAACTCAGCTGCAAAGGCTTTTGTTGCCATCATAATCTTGGCAAATCATCTTTTCTCCTCGCTGATTATCATGAGCGTTTTTGTTGCAGTTATCCTAGACAACTTGGAACTTGACGAAGAGGTGAAGATTATGAAACAGAAAAAAATGGGCGGTGAAAGCCGAGAATCCACCGAGGAACTTCCGTTGCGTCTTCGGGTCTTCGAGCGTTTTCGGGATGACCCTCGGCTTGTGAAGTTGAGTAGGATAAAGACAACAGCTGATTTTTCCACTCCCAAGATTCGTGACAGTTTTATGAAGAAGTACATAGACAGTTCGGGCTTGGAAACTCACATTGGTGTGGACGTGGGGGAGAAAATCGGTGAAACTTCGCAGTTGAGAAGACGCCGCACAGCAATTCCGATAAAGCTGTTAAATTCGACGATATCCGAAGTGGATAAACTTTCAAAGTTCGTGAGAAAACAATCGAGTATCACTGCGCTTATTAATGACAGCAATCGCCGAAGGACCTACGCGCTTCTTTCGCCCACCGAAATCTCCCCGAGAAATCAGGCCACCGTCGGCAGTAAGCAGCAGCCCGCTTCGGTTTTCCGATCTGCTTCGAGGCGTTTTCGAAGTCGCCCTCCACCGTCACCGAAGCAAGCTCAAGGTGATGTCAAACAAGTGATGCGGATTGCCAGTCAAGCGACGGGTCTTCACTCGCAGTTAAGCCAAGATGAAAATAACACGGGCCGAGACTTTGACATCCAGTGGGTGCGAATAAAACGCGAAGAGGCTCAGAGGAAAAAGAGAGCTCAAGTCGAGAAGCTTCGTGAGAATCACCCCTACTTTGACCAGCCCCTCTTCTCGCTACAGCGTGACTCGTGGCTCCGAAGGTTTCTACAGAGCATGGTAAACGCGCGTTACATCATTCCACCCGGGTACACAGAGCGAGCGTCACGCAATCATATTGTCACGATGGCACGGCTTCACAAGGTTCTCGCGTCACAGACGTACCTGGAGTGGATTATGATCGTTGTCACGCTAGTGTCATCCATATCTATGATGCTAGAGACTCCTACAGAGCGCACGTTTGTCAGGCCTGCAACAGAAGTCATTGAGTACATCTTTGTTGTTGCCATGAGTTTGGAGCTTGGCGTAAAAATTCTTGCAAACGGTTTGATTTTCACACCTCATGCCGTTATACAGAACTTTGGAGGTGTTCTGGACGTGACCATATACCTCGTGGCACTTGCCTATGTTGCCTGGCAACCACATCCGATACCCGCCCGCTCGGGGGCTCAGGTGTTGATGGTATTAAGGTGCCTTCGTCCCTTACGTATCGTCACATTGGTCCCGAAAATGCAGAAGGTGATCCTTGAACTGGTTGGTGGCTATAAAGAAATTCTCAAAGTAACTGCCGTGCAGTCTATTCTTATGTTCATTTTCGCCAGTTACGGTGTCCAGGTTTTCTCTGGCAAGTTCAGAAGCTGCAACGATCGAAGTATTAAGACCGAAGAGGAGTGTACAGGAATATTTGAAATAGAAATTGCCACGCCTCGCGAATTACGCGTCGTCGCGGAATCTTCAAAAATGATGGTCCCACGCGTGTGGAAAAATCCCAGGAACTTCGACTTCGATAATGTTATCAACGCATTTCTAGCCCTGTTCGAAGTTCTTTCCTTGGAAGGCTGGTTGGAAGTGCGAGATGTGATCCAGGCAGTCGTAGCCCCGGAATACAGTATTTATGTCCATATTTACGTGCTTCTTGGAAGCATGGTCGGGCTGACCTTGTTCGTCGGGGTGATTGTCATGAATTTCAATGAGAACAAAGGCATTGCTTTACTCACTGTTGATCAGAGAAGATGGCAGGATCTGAAGAAGCGCCTCCGACTGGCGCAACCTCTCCATCTTGCCCCTAGACCAAGGAAAGAAGGTTTTCGAGCCGTTTTGTTCGACGCCACGCAGTCAAGGATCTACAAAGTTATCGACATCTGTTTGGTGGTAATTACTTGCTTGACAGTCACGATCGCTCAGTGGACTACAGAGGACAATCTGAGAATGCGTGACGCGCTGACCAGTACTGCAGCTGTGTGCTCGCTGTTGTTCGTTGTGGACATGTTGCTGAAAATTATCGCTTTCACCTTCCGAGGATACTGGCAAAGCCGGAGAAACCGGTTTGACCTGTTCTTGACCAGTCTCGGGGTACTGTGGGTGACGCTGAATTTTTCCTTAAAAGGGAGTGGTACGCCATATACAGTGACTACTTTTTTCGGGATGGTGATCATATTGTTCCGCTTCTTGACGCTCTCAGGTAAACACGACACGCTCAAGATGCTGATGTTGACTGTGGTCATGTCGCTGATAAAGAGCTTCTTCATCATCGCTGTTTTGATCGTTCTAATGCTCAGCTACTCTTTGGCCGGGGTGATCTTGTTCGGAACAGTGAAGTATGGAGAAGCGTTGAACCGTCACGCCAACTTCAAGACTAGCTTTAACGCCATGATCCTTCTGTTTCGCATCACAACTGGAGAGGACTGGAACAAGATAATGCACGACTGTATGCTTTCTAAGCCTTACTGCACGGAAAATGCGGACACACCCAACTTCTGGCAAACTGATTGTGGCAACATCGCCGCGGCGCTGATTTATTTCATCTCGTTTTACGTCATCGTGACTTTTGTATTCTTGAACCTTTTCATCGCTGTCATCATTGAGAATTTTTCGTTGTTCTACTCGAGCGATGAAGACTCGCTCATCAGCAACACAGACCTAAGAGACTTTCAGCTGACTTGGAACTTAGTGGATAAATACCGTAAAGGGGTGTTATCAGTTAGGCAAGCTAAGCTTGTGCTTCGCTTGCTGAAAGGCCGCTTAGAAGTTGACAGTGGGTCGCTGTTGTTCAAACACATGTGCTGCGAGATTGAAAAGCTTCGGAACGGCTGTGATGTTTCTTTTCACGATGTTCTAGGCGTGCTAGCTTACCGTTCGGTGGACATCAGTCGAAGTTTGCAACTAGAAGAGCTTCTCGAGCGAGAAGAACTGGAATATCAGATCGAGGAGGAAGTGGCCATACAGACCATCCGTGATTGGTTCACCAACCTGCGCAAGAAGCGGGCCGAGCGGGAATGGATCCGACATTTAGAGCAAGGTGGCATTCCATTGGCTGGAGGTATCCAACTGTCTGATAAAAGCCCTGGGGCCTCAAGCGCGGAGAGCTTAGAACACTCAGCTAATGAAGACCCTGAGCGTGAGGAGCGTGATACCGAACGCGAGGCTCGAGAACACGACAGTAGCGAAGATGACGATTTTCCAGTGTCGCCTTCTTCCAAAGGACCAGCTATTCTCCTTTCTGCTCCGCCGCCAGCCAAGAAAACGGAACGAAGTAATTCCGCGTCTCGTAAGAGTTCTGTTACGTTTCCCGATGAATTGTCGATGTCAGCAAAACGACGAAGCCTACCGGAAGCCCTGACTAATCTGAAAACACGAAAGAAAAGTATTCCCGAGATAAAGGAGTTCGCCGGAGAGGTTCGTGATTGGTGGACGACTCAGATGAATGACGGGCCCTGAAAGTTCCTGATTGGTGGACTGATCAGGTGAATGACGTGATGCACCTGTTAGGTCTGTGACTGGTAAATGATTTAATAGAGCGGTTTACAATTGAGTGTCACAAAACCAAAACCAAAGTAATCACTCTAGCCAATCACAAAGAACACAGATAATACCGTTAACCAATCAAAACTTCAAGTAATTACGTGTAGCTGACGCGAAACGACGGAAAACGAGTGCGAACGAGTCGTGGTAGGTTTTGGTTTTACCTCTGATTAGATGAAAAAGTGGCGCGAATATTTTTAAGTCAATCGTGTAGCGTAGGGGATGCAAAACCAATTACTTTTCGACACTCAAATGAAAACAGTTGGGCTCTAGAATCAATAATTTGGCGAAACGTTTACACAATAGAGCAATAGGTGTTATTGCAGTTATCAGAGGTTTGACATACAAACGAGGCAAAAGGGTCCATTCTGCTCTGTGTTGACCCTCATCGCCTCGTTTGTATGGCTTTTTAAACAGTGGAATATTTGACCACAGACTCAACTGTAATAACAGCTATTTTTCATGCCTATCCATAAACTCAATCAAATTTAACACGGACACCACTGATATGGATTGTGGACAGTTTCGGTATCAAAAACAAATGGCAAATAATGGTAAATAATGGCAGCTTGTAATATCCGCACCCCCCCCCCCCCCCCTTTTCCGGTTGAGGACCATCGGCTACAGGTAGGATAATTTTATTGCTCCCTACCGGGATTTCAGAAGAATTTTTTAAATTTTCACCTCGGTTCTTTAACGGTGTTTTAACGCAATGGCTCAATATCAAATGTGGTGTCCGTGTTAAATCTGATATCATAAAGCTCGTAAATTCAAACCGAAGCAAATACACGACTGTTCACGACAGTTTTTGAGGGAAAATGCTATGATACTGATAGAAACCGGGTTAAGCGGGATGTTTTCATCTTGTAAATATGTATAGACAGGAAATAAGCGATAAGAAAACTTGTATAATTAGCCTTGCGTTTAAAAATTAAAAAAGTGAAAACGTGCTTTACAGATACATACCAACATAGCGTTTGTTCGAAAGTGAAGTATGATCATCGCAGTAAATTTTCCAATTTAAGCAACTGGAAAGAAGAAGCCTGAAAAAAATCAGGGCTTCAACGGGATTCGAACCCGTGACCTCCACGATACCGGTGCGATGCTCTACCAACTGAGCTATGAAGCCACACATTGGGAGCGAGGTCAATTAATTGAGTTCATATCTTCCCGTGAGTGAAATGATGTGAAGTATATATGAAATAATTCATATTTGAACTGCGGTAGTAGATGAAAGTGAAGTATGATCATCGCAGTAAATTTTCCAATTTAAGCAACTGGAAAGAAGAAGCCTGAAAAAAAAAAAAATCAGGGCTTCAACGGGATTCGAACCCGTGACCTCCGCGATACCGGTGCGATGCTCTACCAACTGAGCTATGAAGCCACACATTGGGAGCGAGGTCAATTAATTGAGTTCATATCTTCCCGTGAGTGAAATGATGTGAAGTATATATGAAATAATTCATATTTGAACTGCGGTAGTAGATGAAAGTGAAGTATGATCATCGCAGTAAATTTTCCAATTTAAGCAACTGGAAAGAAGAAGCCTGAAAAAAAAAAAAATCAGGGCTTCAACGGGATTCGAACCCGTGACCTCCGCGATACCGGTGCGATGCTCTACCAACTGAGCTATGAAGCCACACATTGGGAGCGAGGTCAATTAATTGAGTTCATAAATGTGTGGCTTCATAGCTCAGTTGGTAGAGCATCGCACCGGTATCGCGGAGGTCACGGGTTCGAATCCCGTTGAAGCCCTGATTTTTTTCAGGCTTCTTCTTTCCAGTTGCTTAAACTGGAAAATTTACTGCGATGATCATACTTCACTTTCATCTACTACCGCAGTTCAAATATGAATTATTTCATATATACTTCACATAGCGTTTGTTCGTCGTTCAACAATATTTGTATTTCTAGCCGCCTCACTTGCTGCTTCCTCCTCTTTTAAAACATGGCACGGCTTTAAATTTTTCAGTTCAAGTTTTAAATGTAGCTAAATTCACCTTCAAAGTGTTCGTTATAGATTAGTTTTTTGGCAACTTTGTTGTGCAGCCCAATTTAGAGCAAATCGTTCAGCTGTCGCTAAGCGCGGGAAAACTTCCATGCAACCGGCGCAAAGCGCGGGAAAATGCCTGTAAGTCAAGTAAGACAGGTTTTGGTTTTGCTCCTGATTGGTTAAAAGATTGGCAAGAGCTCTATTGTGATTGGTTAGATTATGTTCTTCTAGAGCGCACTGAGTAAACGCGTAATACCAATTGATTGGTTGCGGAAATTTTGATTTTATACGAATATATATAATAAGTGTTCTATAATATATATAATAAGTATTAATAGCCGTCAGTGGTTTAAAACTGCTGGTTCCAAAAAGGTTCTTTCACATTAAATCGACTGTACATATTCACGTTGTTTACGTTATAGTCTCACTTTATATTAATTTATATGAACTACTCCACTTACGATAGCAAAAAAAGATGCCAGTGTAATATGTGTAAAATAACCCTGTATATAGCAGGAAAAACAAATGTACTTTACGAAGTAGCCTATATAAGAAGTCTGTTACACGATTATAACTGTATCATAGACTTTGCTTCTATCCAGTATTTTAGCTTCTGAAGAAAAAAAAAACATTGTATTGGCTATAACTACGGGTTCGATGTGATAGTTGGAAAGGTGCACACATTGCGCGAAAGTTTTTAATACGAGTACATCGATCCCGTTTAGAATTTTTCTTTTAAAACTGACTACGACAACTCTTGTAAGCTCAAGATGTATCGATAAACATTTAGTGATCATAATTTAGACGACTAGATGTTCTTAGAAGCTTTCCAGCTTGTAGATGTGTTTTAGTTTTCCTTTGTGTTTGTAGCACACGGGACCCAGGGGTGTAGTCCAGGGGCAAAGTTTCTCCCCCACCCTAGTCTGTCAAAGGGGTTTCTTCACCCTAGAAAAATCCCCGGGAATCAATATATCAACTCTGATATGTACATTACAGTCGGAATATTTTCGAATAGCCCTTTTCACGGTTACCTTTGCTCATTTGCATTACAATAAAATCTAGCGTGTATGTGAGGCAATTTCGGACCATTTTGTAGTTTTAGCCCGAAATTGCCTCGCATCAAGGTTGGATTACGTTGTAATGCAAAGGAAAAAAATTAACTGTGAAAAGGGCTATTAAAAGGAAATCGGACATTATTTGACATCGGATCCCGTATTTCGCGCCTTTTTTGCACCACTTTCAAATCACTGTATAAACTACAGAGTAACACCATCGCCGTCAGTGTAGAATTAAAGACATACTGTATAAAAATATAGTTATAGTCACCTATTTTTTGTGTGTACACTGTACTTTCTTGTTTTGGTTACAATTGATAGAAACAGACAACAATACGCACCAGAAAAAACGAGAAGGGGAGTATAGGTGGATTACATTCATAGAGGAACAAACGGCTCCTTTAGGATCCACCGAGTCGATAAAAGAAATGATGACCACAAATCATGCATGAAAGACTTCACATCCGTTGAAGAACAATAAAAGCTAAATCTTTCTATGGTCGCAGGTATAAACGGATGTTAAGGCAGCTCAGTCACGGCAGTTTGAGTTATTTTGGCCACGCAGAAAATTAGGTTAAAAATTGATGGAATCCTGAAAATAGTAGTTTACTAAGATGGAAAAACATCAGAGAGATAATAATAAGCCATAAAGAACTGAAAGAAGTATGCTTGAGGATGGAGAAGACTAACACGGATTACAATCGACGAACTTGAAAAATTTAGGCTAAACTTTTCAAGATGTGCAAACCGTGATGTAGCTACTTTAAACAGCTTTCGTTTTTGCAGCCAGCGTAGCAAGCATAAAACGGGGTGAGGTGCGGGATAAAAGTTGGGGGTTGGTTTTCGCCTCCCCTAATTCTTCCCCGTTTACGCGTGCAACGCAGGTTATTCTTTTTGTATGATTGCTTTTGCTACATCACGTTAAATTTTACTGAGTCTAAGGGGAACTCTGTAGAGGTTGGAGTAATCGAGCTGTCAAATTAGGCTTAAGTGCGGAATGCGGATGGTAGGGTGGAGTAAGGGGTACGGTAAGGTAAGAACTGATAGGGAGGGGATGGTTAGCTAAAGAAAGGAACAGGCTGGCGGGAATTACAGGAAGCCAAGGAGGAAGTTAGGAGGAGAACTAGAGGCGAGTGAAGATGTCAGAGGTGGAATTGAGTCGAAAGTGTAAGAGAGCACAGTTGGAGATGGGGGATATAACAATAAATCGAAGCCCTGGTGAGAGTGTTTGTAAGGGGAGAGAATGCAAAGGAATCAAAAGGTGAATGTTGAAATAGAAGTTAAGTCGAAAAACGAAATATACGATGGTTTGTATTTAAAAAGAGAAATTTTCAAACTCTTGCATCATCGAACAATCAAATGACTGTATCATTAAAGTTTCTCGAGCCCCTGACTTCCCTTTTTATTAGAAAAAGAGCTTCCGGCAAGTGAATTTAGACTGTAGCAGAAGATTTGTTTGAGCGACGCATTGGTGACGGTTGACTCTGACAAAATTATCGACACTTAGGAATGATACAAGTTCGTTCCAAGCCGCGCGGATTTCTCAGAGCTACACTAACAGATCGTATCAGAAATAGTGGAGATAAGAAAACCCACCGAAATAAGCGATAAGAGAACTATAAATAATACTGAAAATTATAAAAGTAATAACTTGGGTTTGTTAGAAATAAAACTGTATTTGATCATTGACTTTTGTATCATTTGGTGGCTCCTAAAGGAGCCGTTGGTTTTGGCGGGAAACCCACAAAGTGAGTTTACTTGCTGCTGGTGTACTTGGTCACAGCCTTCGTTCCTTCACTCACGGCGTGTTTGGCCAGTTCACCAGGCAGAAGCAGCCTGATGGCGGTCTGGATCTCGCGGGAGCTGATGGTTGATTTCTTGTTGTAGTGGGCAAGGCGGGAAGCTTCGGTGGCGATGCGCTCGAAGATGTCGTTGACGAACGAGTTCATGATGCCCATGGCTTTGCTGGAGATACCAGTGTCAGGGTGAACTTGCTTCAACACCTTGTAGATGTAGATAGCATAGCTTTCCTTTCTCTTTCCCCTTCTCTTCTTCTTTCCATCAGCCGCGGCCTTTGCCTTACCAGCTTTCTTCTCGCCTTTCTTTCCTGCAACTTTGGGTGCCATTTCTGTAGATCAGAATGGATTTGAAATAACTGAAAACTCGATCGATCTTGTATTTATACTAGAATGACTAAAAGATCGATTAACATACGGATCGAAATTTGCGATCACTGATTGGTCAGCCTTATGGCGTATTTACAATACTTTGACAAACCTCGAGGTTAATACTCTTTTGAATGCATGCAAATACAAAGGTTCTTTGAAATGCTACATCGACCAACAAAGATCTGATTGGTGCTTTTCGATCCTTCTTGCATAAAGATAAGCTATAAATATCACGATCTAAAACTATTTTTGCTAATCTTCCACAACTTTCGTGAAGGCAAATTCAAACCAAACATGTCTGGTCGCGGTAAAGGAAAGGCAAAGGGCACCAAGTCCAAGAGCCGCTCATCTCGAGCAGGGCTTCAGTTCCCAGTTGGTCGTATCCATCGTCTTCTTCGCAAAGGCAACTATGCTGAGCGTGTTGGCGCCGGTGCTCCAGTGTACTTGGCTGCCGTGCTCGAGTATTTGAGCGCCGAGATCCTCGAGTTGGCGGGCAACGCTGCTCGTGACAACAAGAAGACAAGAATCATCCCCCGTCACCTTCAGCTGGCTGTCCGTAATGACGAGGAGTTGAACAAACTGCTCGCCGGTGTCACCATCGCGCAGGGAGGTGTTCTTCCCAACATCCAGGCTGTACTTCTGCCCAAGAAGACCGAGAAGAAAGCCAAAGCTTAAATAAGCTTTGACTCACAAACAAACGGCTCCTTTAGGAGCCACCAAATATTACAAAAGTCACGATCAACAAAACTCTTCGTTCCATTTCAGTTAAGTTTATTACCCTTTTTTCCCTTGCTCAATTTTTTTCAGTTAGAATTGTTTCTGTTTTCCGACCAATATAGCAGTGCTGCGATGAATCAAATTATAAGAGCAAACGTTTCTCCTTATGTGAGAGTGAAAACCGAAAATAACCCACCTCGCCTAAGTTACTGCCTTTTTTCTCTTAGTTTTACTGTTTGCAAGACTGGACCTTTATTATGCTCTTTCCCGCCTCTGTAGCTTGCATACCTTATTACCTCTTCAGTCCTTGTGTCAACACATTCTCAACAAATGCAAATAGAAATTCAATTAGCTCGCCGTTTTATTCTTTATCATGTTAATGTAGTTCAAGCGACTGTGCGCGCGTGTTCACGCTTGAATAAAAAGCGCGCCTAAATGAAAATTTGTTGTCAGTTAACGAACTTACTTGGCGCAAATTTTCTAAGGTAGCTTGAACTTTACAAATTTTGTTATGCCCTTTAGGCCTAAACATGTATTTATGCCTTTTTCAGTCGTAATTAACTAAACGATATTACGGCTTGCATTACTGAAAAATTCGTCCACTAAAATCATTTATAAAGGTAAATAATAAAACTCTAATGTTTGAATTGACACTACAACAAAACTGAGATAAGCCTGTATCGTTTGTGCGTTAGTGGAATTTATCCGGAATATGTCTGAAGTAAGAAAGAAAGAATTATATGTATTCTACCTGGTTGAGTTCTCTACTTTTAAAATAAAACTAAGGCCAAATGACTAACGAAGTTGTAGTTTATAATTGACCTCTTTTGAAAAGCGCGTCGAAGGTTTGCCGAGATTCGTTTTAATTTGACGGAAAAACTGAAATTTAGAGTCGATAAATGTTTCAACCTATTTCATATAACTTGACAGGCCATTATGGCCGCGTTCGGGTTTTTAACTCAGATATTCATAAACACTCAAAATACCTTAGGACGAGTACAGTGAGGGAGTTTCTCTAGAAGATCTAAAATATTGTTGAAATTTCTAATAACTATGAAGCAGAAGCAAGGAAACTAGGTAGAATAGAGCGTATTAAACCTACGGAGTTGATTTCTCTGTTTGGTTTTATCCACTTGAAGTTACAAACAAAAGTCCAATCTTTACGGTCTGTTCACCAAGTGTGCTCATTAACCCCGAGTTTTGGAAATCATGTATCAGATATACATAAAAGAAATCTTTACGAAAAACAATGATTCTATTGGTCATTACTTTTGAGAGATTTGGTGGCTCCTAAAGGAGCCGTTTGTTTGTGTTGGCAGACTGTGCAGTCTAACCGCCAAATCCGTACAGGGTACGGCCTTGTCGTTTCAGAGCGTACACCACATCCATGGCTGTCACAGTTTTTCTCTTGGCGTGCTCGGTGTATGTCACAGCATCACGGATCACGTTCTCAAGGAAAACTTTGAGAACACCACGAGTCTCCTCGTAGATCAGGCCAGAGATTCGCTTGACACCGCCACGGCGAGCAAGACGACGGATGGCTGGCTTGGTGATACCTTGGATGTTGTCACGAAGGATCTTTCGGTGACGCTTGGCGCCTCCTTTTCCTAGACCTTTGCCTCCTTTACCGCGACCAGACATGTTGATTGCTACTCGTGTAACTGAATGAAGGACTTAAACGCCGTTTCTACTATTTATAGGCAGATGTAGGACCTCTCAGGAAACATAGAAATATTTCTATTGGTTGAATAAGACAACAGAGACCACACTATGCATATTGCATTATTCTATTTACAAAAAAACACGAGTTGAGAGCTAAATGAACGGTTTGCGGCTTGCCTAGCTTAAGAAGTATGGCAAAAAATATAATGCTTTTTCTTATAAAAAGAACTTAACACGATGAACTAAGATGCTTGTGTAACTTTTGCCATAATTAAGCCATTGGCGAGTATTTAACCAAAAACATGAACAATTTTATTCATAGGATCGAACTGTGAATATAAATTTTGTATGATACATTTTCCAGCCAATAAAATCGCTCCCTTTTCCACCAATCAGCGTTAAGCCCGCCAATGTATAAATAATTTTATAAGCGTCGAAACGCTTAAACGGAAAATAGTTCTTGCTGTATACTTTCGTGAACTTCCAAATGGCTCGTACAAAGCAAACCGCTCGTAAATCAACCGGAGGAAAAGCTCCACGAAAACAGCTCGCCACAAAGGCAGCTCGTAAGAGCGCTCCTGCCACCGGTGGAGTCAAGAAACCTCATCGTTACAGGCCTGGTACAGTCGCTCTTCGTGAGATCCGTCGTTACCAGAAATCCACCGAGCTGTTGATCCGCAAGCTGCCCTTCCAGCGTCTTGTGCGAGAAATCGCTCAGGATTTCAAGACCGATCTGCGTTTCCAGAGCTCCGCTGTCATGGCTCTTCAAGAAGCTAGCGAGGCTTATCTTGTTGGTCTGTTTGAAGACACCAACTTGTGCGCCATCCACGCCAAGCGCGTCACCATCATGCCCAAGGACATTCAGTTGGCCCGCCGAATCCGCGGAGAACGAGCATAAGTGGATAACACAGTCCTTCACAAAACAAACGGCTCCTTTAGGAGCCACCACATGAATAAAAGCAATGACCAACATGAACCTGACATAAATCATGAAAATTTTCACATGCATTATTCCCTTTCGTCGAAGAACGATAAAAGCGCAATTATCTTTCTATGATTGCAAGTACAAGCGCATTATAAAACCCTTTCGTTTTAATACTTTTGCTCTTTCATGCTCAGATTCTCTGGGAAGATTCAGTTTAGTTCAAAAAATGAACAGGGTTTCTAGAAATCTTTTTATTAAAAGAAACTTTCTAGTCAACGTACGCTGTGGTTATGAGCACCAAGTCAACTCGGCGCGCGTCCCTTAAACTATACTTTCTTTCTGCAACACTACATGAATATCTGTAAAACCCTTTCATTGAACATACCCTTTCCTTTCAGTTTTAAAAAATTAAAAAGTTTTACCATTGATTCATTCTGTGCATGAGTTTCTGTCCTTTTTTATTCTCTCACCTGACTAGATCTGAAAATCGTTTCCTTACGAATTTTGGCGCCATGTTTAGCGATGAATATCAAGTTTAAGTAGGTGACGTTGTTATTACCTCCCAACTGAAGTCTACAGAACTCAGGAGAAGTTGAATAAAGGAACAAAAAATACTGTATGCCGTTCCGCCTTTCGTTCTATCTGAGGCATTTTTAAGCTTAAATCATAGTACACAACTCTTTTAACATTCTTTTCTTGGTGATCAGAAGCGTAACGAAATTTGGCGCTTGATATATGCAAATACAGGCCGCAACTTACCGACACGAAATCTCACATCATACCAGTATTATTTACTCATTGAAGTCGACGGTTCGAAAGTCCTTCTACATTATTAAAGTTGTTTAGACTTTAGGAAACAATCGAAATTTATTATTGAGGAAATGTTTGTTTGATAAATTTGCGCAAGTCAGTATTGATACTTTACGAAACAAATGCGTGAAGATTTTACTATCCATTCAGTGTTTGAGGAGTGTTTCGTTCTCTTTACTAAAATCGAAGCATTGCAAATCTCAGTATAAAACAGTTATTCAAAAATTACCACTCATGTCTGTGAAATGTTTGATTTATAATCACCCAAAGAACTCAGAATTCAGACGTGATGTCCTGTTTTGTACACGTTTACTCAAGTCACACTGAGTGATTTGGAAATGACGGCCTCAGGAGATTGTCCTTGTTATTCAAATAAACGCAAGGATAAGCAATGGAAAATCAGCGATAAGGCCAAATTTTTTACGCAAATCTTAAGCAGTAGGAGTTCTTCTTCCTTAAAATCTTACAAAATCTGATAAATAGCGAACTTAAGAAGAATTAATTTGCTATAAAGACAAGACGTTCATTTGAATCTTACTGTTTTATAAACTTTCAGGCTTTCGAATTGTATCTTTGGCTCCCTTTGACCAAATTTGTTTTGGATCTACAACTGAGGAAATACCACAGCAACCAATTTTAAGGCTCACATTGGGAAGGTATCAATATCATACCGTTTTATTGAAGAAAACGATTGGGAAACTAGCACAGAATTGGACGACGCCATGTTCTGCGCTCTTGTTTCCTCGGTGGTCCGCATTCGACGCATATACTT
Organism: Orbicella faveolata; assembly: GCF_042242905.1. Taxonomy (NCBI): domain Eukaryota; kingdom Metazoa; phylum Cnidaria; class Anthozoa; order Scleractinia; family Merulinidae; genus Orbicella; species Orbicella faveolata. The sequence goes on from NW_028301541.1 coordinate 4,591,353, forward strand.
TAGCCGCACCGTCGATTGAGTATTTTGAGTCTTCAGTTCCGAAGTGACAACAAGGTTTTAGAACTGCAACATGTCCGAAGCAGCAAAGTCCCCCGCTAAAAAGAAGCCAGCAGCGCCTAAAAAGCCGGCTGATCATCCACCTTATTTGGATATGATCAAGGCTGCCATTGTAGCACTGAAGGAGCGAAGCGGTTCTTCCCGCCAAGCCATCGAGAAATACATCAAAGCCAACTACAAGGTTGGTGAGGTTGGCTCGCACTTGAAGATGGCTTTGAAGAGAGGCGCCGCAAGCGGAAAACTTCTACACACCAAGGGAGTTGGTGCTTCAGGCTCCTTCAAGTTGCCCAAGGAGGAAAAGAAGGAGAAGAAACCAAAGAAGAAGCCCGCTGCAAAGAAGAAGCCCGCCGCCAAACCGAAGAAGCCCGCCGCCAAAAAGGCAGCAAAGAAACCCGCGGCAAAGAAGGCTGCGAAGAAACCAGCAGCGAAAAAGCCAGCAGCAAAGAAACCCGCAGCCAAGAAACCAGCAGCAAAGAAACTCGCAGCTAAAAAACCCGCCAAGAAAGCGGCCAAGAAACCCGCGGCAAAGAAGCCCGCCAAGAAGCCTGCCGCCAAGAAAACAGCTAAGAAGTGAAGTGCGACGATTCTTCAATAAACAAAACGGCTCCTTTAGGAGCCACCACACACAAAAAGCAATGACCAACAGAGCAAACATAATATATACTCTCGCCATATACATTTTTCGATTTCATCTTCATTTCTGAATAAATCTTTACAGGCCAGAGACCCGTTTCTCGAAGGTTCCGAAAAGTTTTTGCACCCAGAAAGCCAGAGCAAAATCTCAAACCCTTAAGATTACAGAGCTGTTTTATGTTCTACAGTTTCATGTTTTCCCCTTCCCCATTAGGTAAACAGTGGCCCATTTATGCGGCAAATCATAATTATTTCCGATCAATAGAAAGATCTCGCCTCCCCTTGTTACGCTCGTTCCCATTGTTTCGCGCAATTTTCGTTCTCGAGAGGTAGGCTCTTGAAAGCCTTGGATCAGGGGCATATCTAGGCAGATCAGCAATTTGCGTTTTGTCGACGAGAAAGCCGAAGTTTCGAGAGTTAATCAAAGACTTTAGCAAGCTAAACGTCACAGAAAGGTAATTAAGAATGGAGAAAACAAATCTGGATGACCTTAATTTGCCACAGGAGCCCGGGGCTGGGGGTATTCTGTAAAACTTTGGGGTGTGCCCCTGGAACACTGAAACCATTACCCTATACTAGACTATAATCATCTTGATTTTGCAGCCCTACTGTAGACGAGGCACCATAAACCCCTGCCCTATCCCAGACTGGCTATTTTCCCTGCAGAAACTATATCACTATCTTGATCGAAAACACGCTAGCTTGCGAGCAGGCTCACTTTCTTGACACCTCTTCACCAGACTCCACCCCACCGCATCGCTTTGCTCTTCGCCGCTCGCGCGTGTGATTCAAAGCTAAAGAGTGAGCTTGCTCGCAGGCTAAACATACGCTAACTAAATCAATATCTTGCAAAGTCACTTTCGAGTTTCAATTTCTATTATAGAACCCCGGGTTAAGAGCCCTGTTCTAAATAAATAAATACATTGGCCACTTTTCTGGTGAATTACAAAACTCTCTGATTTCTATAGCCTATCCCAAACTAAACTGCCTGAAAACAAACCATACCCTTCACAGCAGCGTATATCCATATAGCTCATTTATGAAAGTACCCCCCTCCCCAGAGGCGGGGAGGGGGTGAAGATTTCTACAGTTCAACTCTTGAAGGACGCGTAAGCAGGACCCTTTCAGCTCGCCCCATAGAGTCTCAGGAAATAGCGTTTATTTAGTTTCAGGCGGCGACTTACCATAATTGCGACAAACAGTCCCCTAAGAGGAGTCCCGATCCCGACTAAGCTCCATACATGACGTACTTACCGCGTCGGACGTACCTACCTGGCGTCGAGCCCCTGTTCAACGTCCCAGTCACGCAAAAGTGATTGAGGTAGCCTGGGAACAAGTCTGCTTGGATTTACATGCATTGCCAGTTCACAATATTCCAAGTTACTTTGTTGGAGTTTTTATCGCAGGATAAAGGTGATCATCTGTTTTAAAACAGGTCAGAAGTTATAATCTCTCTAGTAACTTATTTAAGAAATTATTTTGACAAATATAAGGCACATTCTGGTGAAGAAAATCAAGGAACAGAATGTGACATAACTTCTATGTTGCACGTTGCACGTTGTCGTCGTGATCTCAGAATTTTTTCTGTTTTGATTTATATAGCGTATGTCTATTTATCTTTTCGATTTTAATGGGCTAGACGGGAAAATTCAGCCTATAACATAAGCTTAATGGCTGTATTACAGTACAGTACTGTGGTGAAATCGTGTGGGGTACGACAAAACTATGCCCAGCAACTCAAATGCATCGAAAACGAAGTGTTGTGTTTTGCTCAGCTGTATGGGAAGATGTAGCTTGATATACAAGTGAATTTGTGGTGAGAAATTTTCTTATCTTCACCATATCAGTTTTCTGGGAGACTGTTCTGGGAAAAAGATAGCGTGCAGATTGGTTATGGACTGCATGCTCTCAAGAGACTGCAAAAACATTTGGGGTCACCAAATTTATTTAGTTCAATGATTAAGTGTGTAAAAAGTAACTTGATTTATGGCCTGGGACATTGTGTTGTGTTCTTGGGCAAGGCACTTTACTCTTACAGTGCCTCTGTCTCCCTCCTAGTTGCTTCATGTTTCTGAAACCAGGATAAAACCCACCTGGTGGGCCACTTGGCTCATATACAGACTTCTTTACCGAGAAAATGTTTTCATCTTCCATAACAGTCCCAGATAAATTTGACCTAATAATTCTTTTACCTCCAGAAATGGGTGGGAGCTCATCAACTCCAGTTCCATCAGATGCTGGTGGCAGTGCCGCTATTGTCACTCAAGCACCTACTGGTGGATGTCCAGTTCAACACAGTTCTCCAGCACCTGACAGAACATCAAAGCCATCAATCAGTGAATGCCCAGTCCATCAAGATAGCATGGTGAAACTTCAAGCCAGTCAGTGTCCCATTAGTGCTGGAACAGGTTGTGACAGTGCTGCTATTGATAAGGGTGCAGATGCCTTGGACCCAGCTAATATGGTAAAAGTCATAATCTTACTTTTAGTCCTACCCTTGAAAGAGTTTTTCTCCTTCTTTTCCACATTACATTTTATTATTTTAATGTCAGTGTTTAGAATTTGGTGTGATATGTATGTGAAGATAATTTCCCAAATCCAGTATTTTTTTCTAAATTCTCTACAACTGTCTACTTCACAGTTTGTTAAATATTGTAAAGGAGAAACTGGTTGGTTGGATAACTGAAAGCATTGGTCATTATTTAGGCAAAATGTGTTGGAAGTTTTGACTGTAATACAGTGAAAACCCAACAGGCCATGAAAATTTGGCCATATTAACTGGGTAACTGTATTAACGAGGTAGGGTCAAATTTCATGACTAGTTTAAATTGACTGACATCTTAACAGATGTATCACAATTGCACTTCTAAAAAACTGTTATTTAATAAGCATTCTACATGCAGATATAATTAAACAAAAATGGAAACCTCTGATCAGTACGTACAATATTAAAACATGAGCCTAACTGGCCCGAGTGGTGGTATAAACAATGTAAAATTATAAAAGATTATACAGGTTGGGATTTTACAATGTGGCCATTGGTCGTATTAATGACTGGCCATTTTAATGGGGTTTTCTTATAAGGAAATGTATCCGTGGATGTTTCACCAGGACAAAAAAAGTGACCATAATAATGAGGTGACTGTATTAATGAGGCGAGCTAAGGCAGGTTCCACTCGTAGTAGGTGTTTGTATTTCTTAGTAAGGCTAGAGGAGTATTGATGTAATTGTAAGGAGAAATTCACAGTCCTTCATTCTTTCTTTACAGATGCCTCCACCAAACCAACAACCATCTCCAGGCCAGCCATTCCCTCTGCCAATCAATCGTCAGGTGTCATCCATCCCTAGAGGGGGTACTGGCAAGGAAGAGAACTGGGTGTATCCCTCGCAGCAGATGTTTTGGAATGCAATGCTACGTAAGGGCTGGAAATGGCAGGACGATGAAGTACAGTCTAGCGACATGGACAATATCATCCGCATTCATAATGCCAACAATGAGGCTGCTTGGCAGGAGATTCTGAAATGGGAAGCGCTTCATTACAAGTAAGATTAAAATAATTGTGTTTAAGTAGAAAACGTGCTCACCTGTTTATATAGATTTGTGCTTGTTTGTTGTAATATAGTGGAACCCCGTTAATCTTGTCACCAAATGGGCCACAAAAATCTGGCCATATTAACAGGGTGGCCGTATTAAAGGGGTTCTTTAAATAAGAAAATGACTGACTGAGCTTTTGTTCAGACCAAAAAAGTGGCTGTAATAGAGAGGTGGTCGTATTAACAGGGTGACCATAAGGCAGGGTTCCACTGTATCTTCGAACTGGGTTTGTGAAAGTACAGATGACCCCTGGAAATTTTATTATATGGGTATAAACAGGTGAAAAGGAGCCCAAGTGATGTTTTAGCCTAATAAACTTAATTTATATCTACAGGGAATGCGGAACACCCAAATTGCTAAGTTTTAAAGGAAAAGCAAAAGAGTTTTCACCAAGAGCAAGAATACGAAGCTGGATGGGGTAAGATGGATACGTTCATTCTCATCAGTAGTAGAAATTTGCTGGGGTGCTGGCTGGAGGTTTTGCTCCTGATTGAGTTCAAACCCACATCAACTTGATTGAGTTCGCTCCCACATACAGTATCTTCTGTATCTTGAATCATTCTATATCATGTTTTTTTATAATTAAAGAATACCAAACTATCTGTGTGAATGGATGGGGTCATTAGGATTTTCAAGTCAAGTATGTGATGTAACCGGTCAACCACTGATTTGCTTTGACTCACTCAGATGCCAACTTACACTTTGAACAGGAAACCTTGATCTTACTTTTTACTCATACTTGCTATAGAAAAAGTTTTAAAGGCAGTTCATACTTTCAAGCATAAAAGCAGCAGTCTAACACAAAATTTGAGGACAAAATCCAATTGTTGGGGGAACTTGAAATAGAAAGTTTACAATGAGTTTAGATGGGTGCAAAACAGATAGCATTCGCTGTGGTTTATCCCTGCACCTTTTAGCTCATGATTTTCAAAAAGCTGGAAAGACACTCAAAGCAATAATAATTACTGTCTTTATTGCTAGGATAAGTTATTTAATTGTTGGCTAATTTTTTGTTTAGATTATCTGGTTGCAAGAATTCGAGCCACGCCCACAGAACCTTTAGGGCTGACCTATGAAATTACTGATGATCACTGCTGTCACTATCTCATAGGAGTTCCCCTTCCTGCCTCCTCTCCGCTGGGGATATGAAGCACCCTAAGATGGTCTCATACCAAGTGCCCCAGAATATTTTGATTGATAGTTTAAAAACTAAGTTCAACTTTCCCGTTTTGCTTTTCTTCTAATACATTATATTTGCTCATTTTGGCAGTTACGAGCTTCCATTTGATCGTCATGACTGGGTCGTCGATCGCTGCGGTCGGGAAGTCCGATACATTATCGATTACTACGACATCGGTGACGAAGAAGCTTACAAGAGAGGAGAATTCGTGGCACTTGACGTCCGACCAGCTATGGATTCGTTTCAAGCAGTGTTAGACCGAGCGAGAATTGCTGTTCTTCGGTGGACGCTTTCTTTCAGCAGTCCAAAAGACGAATAAGTTGAAAATTTGGACAGTTTGCGCAAAAAGAGCCCGAAAGCTTGGTTCTTCAACATAGACAGCAATTCCGGGAAGAAATACCAGTTTCAGATTTGATCAAGTTCGGCGAAAGATTCATTGACATGACAAGAAGTTGTTTATCTGACTTCAAGCATATTAGGAATTTCTGCACTATAACTAAACGTGTGAATCTAAATATCTAACATCTCCGCCAGAGTCGTCTTTTGAAATTCAGGAACAAAATCCTTCTTTAAAACAGTCTTGTTAACCGTCTCGGTGAAATTTGTCTAGCTTTCTCTGTTCTGGATATTGTGTACTCTTGTGTGACAAGGTTTCTATTTAAATTTGAATCGTAGAACTCGCGTACTTTTAGTTGTATTATATAATATATTGTGAGGCGGAGTGAGGAAAAATTTCTTGTTACATCAGAAAATGTTGAAATGTCTTTTAGGGCCGGCACTGACGAGGGGACTAGTCATTGCGGCTAGTCCCTGCAACTAGTCCCCTGAAGAATTTACACGAAGGGACTGGTCGCAGGGACTTGTCCCACGAACAGTTCACACGAAGCGTTTTGAAGAGCAAGTCGCAGGGACTTGTCCCAAAAATTCAAACCAGTTTGAATTCGTGTGACTAGTCGCAGGACCAAATTTTAGTCCTTGCGACTAGATTTGTGGCAAAAATGGCCAGTTCACACGATGGGACTTGTGCCCCGCGACTTTTGCAGGGACTAGTTCCCTCGTGTATGCCGACCTTTATCTTTGCTAAATCATATCAAAACTTATTGTACATACAGATATGCGCATGAATGAACATTTGAATAAAGTTTATCAAGATTCACGTTTTCAAGACGCTTTTGTAATTTTCTTTTTTGACTTTATGTGCGCGTTAAATCCACAGTCTTGCCAAAATGAACACTACAAGTATTGTACAACTTTACTCTTAGAAGAAAATTATTTGGCCTTTCAAAGTTGATGCAAACAGCCCTCTAATGTAAAACTTTTGTCTTTGAATATCTGGTGTTGGTCAATTAATCTGATAGGCCGAGGGAAAATAGACCGAGAAGAGGCTGGGGAGAGCTGCAAGTAGGCGCGCAGGCGCCCAGGGGAGGTAAAAGCAATCGTAACAACAGAAAGGTGAACCGAAGTTCCAGGCGCTCATCATTGCCATGCGTTGGGGAGGACCAACCTTTAGGGATTGTTCTACATATGCATACATCACAAAATTAAACAGTCAAATTTCCATGTGGGAAACGCTAAAACTAATGTCGAGAGTCCCTAGAGTTCGTCTCCGTTTCGAGTTTTCTTTTGTCGTTTATCCTTCTGCATTTGCGAGGTTTTCCTGAAAGAATAAAATAAGATGTTGTTTACTATAAAAGCTGCGTCAAGTCACACCATTGACACACTCCTAGTGCACGTGGTCCTCCTCACTTTTAATCTTTCTATGAGGAAGATGGCGTTCATCAAAAAACATTTTAATTGAATACTCAGTAGACCACGAGTAGTCCCTCTTTCGCTTTGCTATGGGAAAGACTATGACCCGTGCCCCATGATGACTGGGTGTTCCATTAGAGGACCTGTTCCATTACTGCTGTTTTCAGTTGTTTGACTTGTGCGTTGCTGAGACCACACTCTTACTCTCAGTGGTAACCGCCCTACTCATGCCAGGGGATGTGCTAGGGCAATCTCGTTCCCAGAGACCGCCATCCTTTTGGTCAGCAGCTGACCGAAATCGCGCACGCTCTGGGGACGAGATTGTATTCAAGGTCGATATAAGAAAATGGTGTTAACTTTTCACAGGCTTTTTGTCAAATATATAGTATTCACACATTGAAATAATTGCGCACAATTTTGTAGAAGAAGAACATGATTCTCCCTCCACACTCATTTCTTCACAGGGAAACAACAAGAAGACAGAGAATTGTTTGCATAGCAAAGGTCAAAAAACATCTTTATATTCATACTTACTTTGTCTTTTTGCTCTTCTCCTTTGTTTCACTATTTTCATTCTGAATTTCTTTATCACTGGTTTCACTCGTAGGCCTCACCTTCTGACAGTCCACGGGCAACATTTCGTTAAACCGCGAAAACGGCGCTAAATTTTCGCGATCGAAAAATATATCCGAGATGACTTCACCGACTCTTTCCTTCGTCAAACTTCTATCCAACGTTTTAAACAGACGCTTTTTCGGCTTCGCGAACAGCAACACCGGAAGGTTATCTGGAAAGATGCCGAAAACTTCGCCATATTCTGGATGGCAAGACGCGTTAATCCAGAGATAATGTAAAGGTTTATCTGCAAAATGTTAAAAAGATCATGAAGTTAATGCTAGTATTTATAATGCAAAACTAACCTACACATTTACTTGACAATAACATCCTGAAGATGTCGAAACGTCGTTTATTATTACTTTCGCTAATTTTTGTCAACTGACCGACTATAGCAGGTTGTTCGAAAGCCGGTTAACGCTATCCTGGATTAATGAACGAAGTATTAATTTTCTGGTATTAAAATGTTTTCCACTACTTAAAATTCTCCGGTGCTAATCCTGGGTTAGCTTAATCGGGCTTTGAAAAACCCGGCCCAGACCTATCGCAAATTATCTCCAGCATTTTTGTCAGATCCTGGCGCTAACAACATACTACGGCTCAAAAAGACTTGACCCATTCTCAGGACCCAATGGAGCCTGGAAATATGGAGTTCAGATATCCCTGGGGTACGTAAACTAAGTACTCCCTTTAACCTTTAGGCTTCATGTCATTTTAGTAGAATGCGCTTACAGTACTTTGGCCAGTGTCTCCACCAGACTCGGTAACTTACATTTAAAAATCAAATAATAGAATTGAAATGTTTTCGTAATAGCGTTACCTTTCATATCTGGCATTTTCTGTAGCTCTTTAAACAATTTTAAAGCTTTCTTAACTGATGTCTTTTCCTTGCCATCCACGAAGTAGATCAAACACAAACCAAGGGAGGTATCTGCACACATTCTCTTATGATTCTCAAATGTAATTTCTTTCTCTAGAGTACTCTCTCCATCCTCGTGATAAGTATTCTCAGGCTCCCTCGCCAGAATCTCTTTAACGTCTTCAACGAAAAATTCCCTCAAGCCAACTTTACCCTTGAATTTTCTGGCGGTTGGATGATCCAGGTAATGTTTTTCGTGGACAGAGAAGAAAAATCTCGTCAAGTTCAGGTACGAGATTTCTCCATACTCGTTCGTGTCATAAAATACTGAGCTAAATCTGATGAGTTCTTTGTCAGCACTCTCTGTAGCAACCATGACCAAGATGGCTGGTATTTTTCTGATTTGGAAATTCTGCCTTATCTCTTGATTAGGCTTTTGCAGAACAGCAAAGTTGAAATATTTGGAGTATTTCAGAGCAATGCCACGGAAAAGAGGTGATGTAGTGGTTTTTTCTGTAAGAGGGAATCAAAGAAAATAATTAATCGAACTACTTAGAAATAAAGATCCATTCCTTAAATGAATCTTTCCATGTTTCGAGCGGTGTTTTCTTTAAGTTCGTGTTGACTGAGTTCTGATTGGTGCAGAAAACTCGTGCGACACTTAACCAATCAGAGGCAAACATGCCGTCATTTTCTATCAATCAGTGGAGGAGCAAAACAAAATCTAGTGGAGATTTGGATGACGCACGTTTTCCCGCGCTTGACGCCGGTAGCGAATTTATGTGACATCTGATTGGTTCATTGTGTTTTCCTACATTTCATCTGATTGGACAGGTGTGATTACTTTATTTAGCTGGCTTGGGTTTCACGCGATGACTAGACATTCTATTTCCGGTTCAGGTTCATTTGACTCCTCACCAAGAATGTTTCGGCTCTTATTTTTCGAATATATATAACTCTCAAACTGGAATTGAAATTACCTGTTAGTAGCACGACAGGCATTTGTAAAGGTTGAGCTTCGTATCCTCGCCTTACACACTGCTGTAACTCCTCCATTGTTTTAACCCTGTTTGTTTCATCAGGCAGACTTTCGAGTGCGATATTTTCAGCTTCCAATCGAGAATCAACATCCTTCTTGCCCGCTGATTTTATTTTGTAACCACCATAAGGAAAAACGCGGGCGACTGGGTACTTTTTATCCTTCTGAAGAAAGCCCTTGAATTTTCAAAATATGGCATTATATTTAAGCTATAGAAGACTTATTGCGTGTTTGCATAGCCTCATCTTAACGCGAGGGGGTTGGAGAATTCGAGACAGTTGTACAAAGCTGAGACACGTAGTCGAGGGTTTGCATAACTTTCGAGAATTCTCCCAACCCCCAAGTGTTTAGATGAGGCTATCTAAACACGGAGAAAGTTTTTTATTGATTTTACAAAATATTTCTAGAAAATACGCACGAATCTCAAACGCCACAACCGTGAATACATACTCTCATCCAAACACACCTATCGACCAATGAGAGCGCACGTGGTATCTTACGTATTTTACAAAGTAAGCTTCAAAGTGAACAACATGCAGTGCAATAAAAATTAATTTGACTGTGTATCATTCCTAAAAAAGTTATCGTTCATCCATCAGATTCAAGTATTACGGTGCTCATAATTAAACGAAACTGAGTTTTCTACATCTACTATACATCTTGTTTTTACATTCATAGTTTATTGCTAAATAGCTCAACCGTTTATTGTGCCTTTCAATAACAACAGAGCGTGAAACAGGCCGATGAAAAGAAAAGCAAAAAAAATTGTCGGCCTAAGAGATACTGTCTTGATCTAACTCCAAATTCTCAGAACTGAAATTAAATGAAATATATGGGAAACGGTTAGAAGAATTTATACTAATTTTTAGGGGTCAAAGTTAAGTCGAGAATTTCATTTGAAAAAGATATCCATAAATTTAGTCTCCTGTACCATCAATCGACATAAAAAATCTATAAGACACCACATTACTAAAGCCTCTATCAGAATGAATCTTACTCTCGAAAGATCTTAAATATTATTAAGCGAGTAACGGTTGTGCTATCTCAGAACGTTTTTTGAATTGAATTCTGAATTTTGAATTTTGAACTATCATACCTTTCTCTTCAAGAACGCTCCATCTTTTTCGGGATCAATTATTCCCACTCGTACAAATAATCCTCGCAGACTAAACTCAGTTTCTTTCCACTCGTCCAGAGACACTTTCCCGGCGCCTTTGACGGCTACAATCCATGCGTCTTTCTCTCCGTCTATTACCAAGCTTTCATAATTACTAGATGTTATTTCCACTAGACCATATTTCTTGGACAAGGCGAGTTTAACGAGGAAAAACATACCGAGGAAGATCGTTTGAAAACTCGATAAAAACTTCATTCTTTTGTAAAAATCCCGTGATAACAGGTGTACTAAATGTAACGTCTTAGATATACTTGTTCGGATTAAAATTACGACACTGTTAAATAAGTCTGTTAACGATTTTTCTCGACTGAAATTGCTGGTGTTCTGCTGAAAGTTTAGATTGATAAACGTTCCCGAAAGGAGATCTTTGCCTTTCTATGCTTTACGATAAAAGACTTTTGAAAGAGACACATTTAATAGAAATCTCATTACGTGGCATTAGTTAAGGTTTACAGCAGTTCATCAGCTGATTAAATAGTTCATGAATTAATTGATGAGGATTGTTCGTTGTTTAATACTGAAACACGTCACAGTAAATTACAAATCTAATGTTACAAAGAAAAGAAATACTTCAAAATATCCCTCAGTTCTCAGCTCACAAAGCAAAACAGTGATGTATTTGTAGCTGTAACGAAGATGGAGAAGCTAGTCAGTGAGTCAATATCTTGGTTACTTTCATTCATTTTCTCTTGGTTCGTTTTAGCTTTGGACGGTTCAGTGCATGATTGAATAAAGGATACGAGAATATTGATTACACTGTTATTTTTTGTCTTTAATATTGAAATTTAGTCGCTAACTATAGATCGTTTTTGTTTACACTTTTTCGGTCATATTCTTTTGTATCTTTTCTTTTAGCTATTTTATTTTTTGTTTTACATAAAACGAAAAACACAGAGTGGGAAGCATACGAGATTAGTTGATAATTTTCGACGCTGTAGTTTTGATTATTCCAAGAAACAGCGGTAAGGTTAAACTTTACTAATGAAAATTTTACCGACTTTTGAGCTTCAGGGAACATTTATAGAATCCAGGCTCCTCTTTTTCCATTCATAAGTGGAAAAGGAGGCACTGTCAGAGAACATGCGATAAAGCTCGCACTGATATTAGATCTGTGTAGTATGCTCATTACGATTAGTCAGTGTTCGACCGTCAGCGAGAGAACATCTCATTTCGGACTGTAAAGATATGGATCAACGGTTGCGCCGTCTGGGACCGCATTTCCAAAGAGCTCTATGAGGTGCCTTGTATCCAGCCTCTACGCTTACGTAACAAGGTTCCCAGTTCCCAGTCCCTGCCGAGTGCAAGCTTTGATCACCGGTCAGTTGAGGATTTTCCGTAATGTAATCAAACATTTTTGGCTCGTTTCTTGGCCTTTTTGGGACTACAGGCTCGAAACTCTGTTGCTTTGTAACCCAAGGTGTTCCAAGATGAGTGCTGCACCGTTTACAGTGGAGATGATCTTTGTGTTTCTTCTGACATTGTGTCTTCTTCATCAGTATGGAAATTGGCGAAAGCAACATTGGCTGGTGACCATAGCAGTCTTCATTGCTTGGTATTTCTCATTCCTAATTGTTTTCATCCTTCCTTTAGATGTTTCAGCGGTAAGTTGAAATCATTTTCAATGTTAAAATGCCGGAAATTATTGTAATCACACCCGATTTAAGGAAAATGTAGCCTTAATTTTGTACACCAGTTGTCACTTGGTTTTGTCACTTTCATGTAGATTTTATTATGCGTCAATTTTAAGAAGCTGAATTAAATTTGTGTCAAGCTAGTATTACTGAAAAAACAAATGCCTTTTCTATATTTTCTACTCAAACAGACAGATTTTATCTAGACAAAAACATATTTTCTCTACCATTTAGACGTTCTACAGAAAATGTTTGAAAGATGCTCAAGTGAACTCACGACATAAGAGAGAGATTTTGTCGAACACTTCTTCAAATTTCTCGGAGAGTAACTCAAGCCAGACTACTTCGTCAAACTGCGAGAAACCCTGGAGTTATTTACGGGAACATGTTCTTCCAGATCTTTGGCGGGTAGTTTACTGGTCCTCTCAGATACTTTCTTGGTAAGTAGTTGAAAATATACCTTCGGCAATGATGAAATTTGTAGCTGAGTTATTCGTCTGTGAGGCGAAAATCGTCTTAAAAATGTAGATGTTGTCAGTCGCTTCTAAGGTTCCCATGACCTAGTTTTGCACCTGTATGGCATGCCGACAGAAAAAATTACAATATTAAACAAAAACGTATTGTCTACTTGCTTTGACGAATTTTTTTGCATGGATTTACAAGCAGTATTTTGTATAGTCCTAAAAGATTGCAAATTTTTGCTTACCCAAATACAAATTTCTGAATTAATCAAAGAAAATCAAAGAAATTGATTTTGTACCAATTCAAAATGCATACACACCAGTATGATCCAGTATATTGCATGAAACCTCAAGTGTAATTTAAAGATTGGCAAGATTCCAAATTTGCCACTGTTGTTCTGCTCATGGCTGCTGCACTGTTGTTGAAAATACAATATAAAATAAACACAAATGCATAAAGTGTGAGGCAATTTTGATTTTATTCCTAAGATATGTATCTTAGGATGCTGGCAATCACCCAAAGTCAAAATGCTAATTCTCCATAAAGACTGCCTTCATTTCTTTTTAAGCTGGGTGTGAGAATTTGTTTGCTAATCAGTATTAATGGTATTCTGTATTTGATAATGTTTTTTATTCACATTACCAACTCACTTGACAATGGGTTAATATTGTAAAGAGAAATTAGATGTTGGTCACGGGTTTGAAAGTTCTTTTTGTTTTTAAGGTTTATCCTTCCTATTATGCAGTCCTACTCATATGCGGGTGACTTTACTGTGCGGGGTAAAATCAAAACAGCACTGTATGAGAATGCACTATGGTATGGCAGCTATCTCGTCATCTTTGGTATCCTTCTGATCTACGTTATTGCGAAGCCTGAACTACATTTAGATGGGTGAGTATTATTATATCAGTACCATATTGATGGCAACAAGTCTTTCTTTATGTTGCTACATATGTCTGCCAAACAATGTGATTGATATTGTGAGGTGAAATGAAGAGAATGGTACGGAAGACGTGCACGAGTGTACATGTTGTCTTTTTATATTAATTTGTTTCCAACTTGGGTGAATCTGTTTCAATCTTACGGTAACATTCTGGTAATTAATTTAATTTATATATATATTTATTGCTGAGAAGCATCTTTAATATTTAGATTGGCTGGTTTGACAGTCTCTAGTCTCTCCTATTAAACCTGCTATCAAGTATCCCAAAGGTTGTTGTATAAACATAAGTCTGTTACTAAGTGCTCAATGCTTTTCCAATGATGAGTATAAACAACAAAAATGAAACAAAATGGCCAAGGCAAGTGCTTCAATTTGTAGGTTTCTAGCTACCGCCTTTTTACCCCACTAGTAGCTCAGGTACCTTGGGTGCTCAATTAATTTTCTATTCCTTGCATGCTCTAAGGAAATCCATACCAAGCCCCTGATTAACTTGAATAATTTCAAATAACCTTAAAATGATCTTTATTAACTTGTTACAACATTGGAATATGGAAGTTACTGAGGCTGGTGTCTATTTAATACAGGGTCTGCTTAATATACAGTCCATGTTATAATAAAAAAGTGGGTGTTTCTTTTGATTATTCTGTGGGAGGTGTGGTGGCCTCATGGTTAGTGCGCTCGTCTCCGGATGGAGTGGTCCGGGTTCGAGCCCTGGCCGGGGACATTGTGTTGTGTTCTTGGGCAAGACACTTTACTCTCACAGTGCCTCTCTCTTCCCAGGTGTATAAATGGGTACCAGCGAACTTAATGCTGGGGGTAACCCTGCGATGGACTAGCATCCCATCCAGGGGGGAGTAGAAATACTCCTAGTCGCTTCATGCTACAGAAACCGGGATAAGCTCCGGCCTGATGGGCCACTTGGCTCGCATGCAGACCTTACCTCTTTTGATTATTCTAGAACATATTTGAAAATCATTGGAATCACTGCATCTAACACTTGGGGATTGTTGCTTCTGGTGTTCCTTATGGGGTATGGTTTGGTAGAAGTGCCACGCACTACATGGAACACTGCTCGGCTGGAGTTCCAGATGGCTCATGCTTACTTCAAAATATCAAAACTTAGTGTCGAAAGGGAAGAGGCGGAGGAACAATTGTCAGAAGTATTGGAGGTAATAAATCATTAATTTCAAGGTGGACTTTTTGGTATAAAACAACTGATACCAAACATGCCACTTACTCGTTGAATAAGTTTTTTTAATACTTCTTTTTATAGGAAGTAAGTCGGGCATCAGAAGTTTTACGTTACAGACATCCCCTTAGAAAGCACCTTGAAGTTATAATTAAGAAGGTATGTTGGAATAATTTATACTTTGCTTATTGGGTCTTTACAGTCAAACCTGAATTATCTTGTCTTCATTATGAAGACTTTTTTCATCGCCATTCCCAATTTTGAATAAATATCATAGGTTTTAATTTACCATTTTGACATTGTATCAGCAAGAAGCGAATCTCTGACATTCTTTCTGTTGCACCCTAAAACAAGCCATTTTGTTGTCCGATCTGTAGGATTTGTGTGGATGAACTTTAGCCTTTGCTAGCCAAGTGGGAAATGTGTATCTATGATGCTAAAGCCCCTGAATTCATAAGTGTTTCTATGATAAAGTGACATGAGACACCTCTAAAACCTTCTAGGAGATGATATATACACACACACCTTGAAGAAGGTCACTGCAAATTAAGAGAGGGCAGGTGCTTTCAAAAGCCAAAATTTTAAAAGAACAGTCAAGTCTGAAGCTATTCAGGAATATCAAGTTGGGTGAGGAGAGAGTGAGAGGGGAATGGGACCAAGTTCCCCTGCTCCCCCAAATGAAAAAATAAACAACTCTAGGGTGCCAAGGTGTGGAGATTTTCAAGAGAAATACAATTATTACTAATTATTTTTTCTTGTTTTAGTTCCCAGAATCTTCGCAGTCCAATTTTAACAGAGGAACTGATGACTATGTTGATTACGAGGATTACCTGAAGGAGACTGGGAGTAGAATCACTGAGACCTACACAGAGAAAAGCTTAGCAAAACTTCACAAGAGGGTGATTACCATCACTCACACATGGAAACGCACACAATGGTGAACAGATGGATAATTTAATTAACAATATTATTTAGGAAGTAAAAAACATGTACCATGTTTCTTTGAAGTTATAGAAACATGAGTGGAAGTCTGGGAGAACTAGAAATACTGTGGGAACACAAGCTGACCCACAGCTTTTTTGAGTTCTCTCAAACTTCCACTCGTGTTTCTATAACTTGATAGAAACACAGAGAACATGTTTTCTATTTCTCTTAGAACATGCCGTTTGCTTGCGCCATCATGACATCAACTTCTGGTGCTAGTTCTGGGTTTCTGTCAAGTTATAGAAACACAATTTTGAACCAGTCAGTGTGCTTATTTTCTTTGGGCTATTTCTAATACAATGTGATCTTGCAAAATTCCATGGAATTCTACCTGAAACTTAGCCTATATATGAAGCTGTAGGATGAGTGAGATTAAACATGTTGCTTAACTTCAAGTCTTGCTGTCCTTTGAATTCTTAAGTTTGTGTCTAGAATTTGGTTTCTGTTTTTAGCCAGTGGAACATACAGCTTGAAAAAGTGTTTGACTTAGAAGATCTGTCACGAAACACAGGGAGCAGTGACAGGTGTGTAAAGAATCCTATAGTTTCATTAGCTATAGTTTTATTAGGATTTATATTTTGTTGCTGCATGGTTGGTTACTTACAGTAGTATTCGGCATGCAATTTGTACTCCATAAACATTTGCAACTGAAGTTGGCTTTTTACTTGGTAAAGATAGTAAAGTTTTCATTCATGGGCAAGAGTGTCTGATGCCACTGGGGCTTATCCCAGAAGCTACCCCCTCCCCCCCCCCCCCCCCGGATAGTATTGTGCACTGTCAGGTTGCCCTGATATTAGCTGGAACTGAACTGTTAGCCAGGTTACAATGACCCTAGCCAGCAGTCAAACATAGACTGCTCTTTCTGAAGTGCAATACACTAGCTACTAAAACACCATTTTGTGGCCTCTATCCAGTATTAAACATTCTTCTCTTCTTCACAGACACTACAAATCTTCACTGAGAGCACCATCTAGTGGAACTAAACCCGTTTTGGGTATGTTATCAGGGTGTGAAACCATTAGTACAAACCATTTTTCTGAATAAGAGAGATTAAGGGTGCATTCCTTTGGGGTGATGTGGATCAGGATCAGTGATCCACAACAAGAAGATCTGTTAGATCTTATAACCGCGCTTTTAAAATTTAACTGTTCGCTTAGCACTACCGTCGGAACGCAGTACACATTCCAAAGCAGTCATTGATGATTCTTTTCTTACTGTAGACATCACATCACTTGATCAACACAAACTGTATTAATGCACCATCAGTGGTAGCCTTTGACAAATCTCCGATGACTTAATGGTCTTAATCTAGAACTTTCTTCGGGATATGTATGGGCATGAACGATATCAACGACACAATAATAACACTATTAACAACAGCTTTCTTTCTTAAAAGTCGTGATTAAATTTAATTGGTGTTTTCCACGAGTAAAGGGCTAGCAAAGTAGTCACACAAGTCATAAAAAAACTCTATCCCGACCGATGTATCGATTTTGGTCACTCCAGTGACCACAGATTGAAAACGTGACAGAAAATTGGCGTTACTTTTGATTCTCACCAAATTTGTCGTATCCCCCCCCCCCCCTCGGGAGAATTTTGTTAAGTTAGCTAATTTAGTATGCAAGCCACCGTAATGGCGGTCGCCGCCGGCGAAATGTTTATTTGCTCAAAATTGGGGCAAAATCTTTCGGAGATGGAAATCAGGACATTTGTAAGGATACAGAAAGTAATTTGGGACCGGTTGCTGGCTTCTAAGGCTGAATTTATCCAGAAGTAAGCTGTATTTTCGTTTTCGTGTCGAAAGCCACGCGATGAAATATTATCGGCTTGTTCTGCTGTCTTGTTCTGTTTTTTCTCTTTGTCGTTTTTGTAGCCCGCCGAGGCCAGTCTTTCGTCTAAATCAGTTGAAAAAGGTTCGAAAAAGATGTTCCCATTCAAGTTTAAACTCTCAGGCGATAATTGTGGAGTTTTTTGGCCGAAACGTCGGCTTTGTTATGTTGGTGCTTTTCGGTTGCTATGGGCGACCGTTGCTTCCTTTGTTAGGACAAGTCTGGGAAGTGAGGTCACAAAACAATTCGAATTAATTCTGGTTTTGTTCGATTTCGCTGAAATTTTAACACGATAAAGCTGGATTGTTAAGGAATCGATTTACCGCCTGCCGATGTGTGGTAGCTATTAACGCTGAAGTGTTATATCGCTTCGAAGTCAGGGTTTTGAAGAGATTTTTTTGCAACATGTGGGTTCGGCGTGATTTTGTAATCTGAGGTTTCGGTTGACCTCGAAGGAAAAAATATCCGGAAAAGGTCATTTCATCGACGATTCAAACAAATATAAATATGTATATGTTCCGAGCTAAATTTCTGGTGAAAAAATATAATTTTTGACGAGCGCTGGGTTTTTAATTTATTCCCGCGAAAGATGAGATTTATTGTTTCAACAGCTTTTGGCGAGTAAACATCACAGTTTGCGTGACTAAAAATTTGGCCGAGTGGAAGCTTGGGTCTGCTCGCACCGAAGTCGAAAAAAACAAGAAGATCTGTTAGATCTTATAACCGCGCTTTTAAAATTTAACTGTTCGCTTAGCACTACCGTCGGAACGCAGTGCACATTCCAAAGCAGTCATTGATGATTCTTTTCTTACTGTAGACATCACATCACTTGATCAACACAAACTGTATTATTGCACCACCAGTGGTAGCGTTTGACAAATCTCCGATGACTTAATGGCCTTAATCTAGAACTGTCTTCGGGATATGTATGGGCATGAACGATATCAACGACACAATAATAACACTATTAAGAACAGCTTTCTTTCTTAAAAGTCATGATTAAATTTAATTGGTGTTTTCCACGAGTAAAGGGCTAGCAAAGTAGTCACACAAGTCATAAAAAAACCCTATCCCGACCGATGTATCGATTTTGGTCACTCCAGTGACCGCAGATTGAAAACGTGACAGAAAATTGGCGTTACTTTTGATTCTCACCAAATTTGTCGTGTCCCCCCCCCCCCTCGGGAGAATTTTGTTAAGTTAGCTAATTTAGTATGCAAGCCACCGTAATGGCGGTCGCCGCCGGCGAAATGTTTATTTGCTCAAAATTGGGGCAAAATCTTTCGGAGATGGAAATCAGGACATTTGTAAGGATACAGAAAGTAATTTGGGACCGGTTGCTGGCTTCTAAGGCTGAATTTATCCAGAAGTAAGCTGTATTTTCGTTTTCGTGTCGAAAGCCACGCGATGAAATATTATCGGCTTGTTCTGCTGTCTTGTTCTGTTTTTTCTCTTTGTCGTTTTTGTAGCCCGCCGAGGCCAGTCTTTCATCTAAATCAGTTGAAAAAGGTTCAAAAAAGATGTTCCCATTCAAGTTTAAACTCTCAGGCGATAATTGTGGAGTTTTTTGGCCGAAACGTCGGCTTTGTTATGTTGGTGTTTTTCGGTTGCTATGGGCGACCGTTGCTTCCTTTGTTAGGACAAGTCTGGGAAGTGAGGTCACAAAACAATTCGAATTAATTCTGGTTTTGTTCGATTTCGCTGAAATTTTAACACGATAAAGTTGGATTGTTAACGAATAGATTTACCGCCTGCCGATGTGTGGTAGCTATTAACGCTGAAGTGTTATATCGCTTCGAAGTCAGGGTTTTGAAGAGATTTTTTTGCAACATGTGGGTTCGGCGTGATTTTGTAATCTGAGGTTTCGGTTGACCCCGAAGGAAAAAATATCCGGAAAAGGTCATTTCATCGACGATTCAAACAAATATAAATATGTATGTGTTCCGAGCTAAATTTCTGGTGAAAAAATATAATTTTTGACGAGCGCTGGGTTTTTAATTTATTCCCGCGAAAGATGAGATTTATTGTTTCAACAGCTCTTGGCGAGTAAACATCACAGGTTGCGTGACTCAAAATTTGGCCGAGTGGAAGCTTGGGTCTGCTCGCACCGAAGTCGAAAAAAAACAAGAATATCTGTTAGATCTTATAACCGCGCTTTTAAAATTTAACTGTTTGCTTAGCACTACCGTCGGAACGCAGTGCACATTCCAAAGCAGTCATTGATGATTCTTTTCTTACTGTAGACATCACATCACTTGATCAACACAAACTGTATTATTGCACCATCAGTGGTAGCCATTGACAAATCTCCGATGACGTAATGGTCTTAATCTTTGTAGAACTTTCTTTGGGATATGTATGGGCATGAACGATATAAATGACACGATAATAACACTATTAACAACAGCTTTCTTTCTTAAAAGTCATGATTAAATTTAATTGGTGTTTTCCACGAGTAAAGGGCTAGCAAAGTAGTCACACAAGTCATATAATTTAATAATAAAACTCTATCCCGACCGATGTATCGATTTTGGTCACTCCAGTGACCACAGATTGAAAACGTGACAGAAAATTGACGTTATTTTCGATTCTCACCAAATTTAGACAGTGGGATGAAATTACAGGCCATTTTTCAGCTCTTTTCGTCATATCCCCCCCACGGGAGAATTTTGTCAAGTTGGCTAATTTAGTATGCAAGCCACCGTAATGGCGGTCACCATCGACGAAGCGTTTATTTGCTCAAAATTGGGGCAAAATCTTTCGGAGACGGAAGTCAGGACATTTGTAAAGATACAGAAAGTAATTTGGGACCGGTTGCTGGCCTCTAAGGCTGAATTTATCCAGAAGTAAGCTGTATTTTCGTTTTCGTGCCGAAAGCCATGCGATGAAATATTATCGGCTTGTTCTGCTGTCTTGTTCTGTTTTTCTCTTGGTCTTTGTTGTAGCCCGCCGAGGCCAGTCTTTCGTCTAAATCAGTTGAAAAAAGTTCGAAAAAGATGTTCCCAGTCAAGTTTAAGCTCTCAGGCGATAATTCTGGAGTTTTTTGGCCGAAACGTTCGGCTTTGTTATGTTCGTGTCTTTCGGTTGCTATGGGCGACCGTTGCTTCCTTTGTTAGGTCAAGTCTGGGGAGTGAGGTCACAAAAAAATTCGAATTAATTCTGGTTTTGTTCGATTTCGCTGAAATTTTAACACGATAAAGCTGGATTGTTAAGGAATAAATTTACCGTCTGCCGATGTGTGGTAGCTATTGACGCTGAAGTGTTATATCGCTTCGAAGTCAGGGTTTTGAAGAGATTTTTTTGCAACGTGTAGGTTCGGCGTGATTTTGTAATCGGAGGTTTCGGTTGACCCCGAAGGAAAAAATATCCGGAAAAGGTCATTTCATCGACGATTCAAAGGAATATAAATATGTATATGTTCCGAGCTAAATTTCTGGTGAAAAAATATAATTTTTGACGAGCGCTGGGTTTTTAATTTTTTCCCGCGAAAGATGAGATTTATTAATGTTTCAACAGCTTTTGGCGAGTAAACATCACAGGTTGCGTGACTCAAAATTTGGCCGAGTGGAAGCTTGGGTCTGCTCGCACCGAAGTCGAAAAAAAAAAAACCACGGGTAAACCATGAACCGCGCTCGGCCCATGGCCGCGCGGTTAAAAAAACCACGGGTAAACCATGAACCGCGCTCGGCCCATGGCCGCGCGGTTAATGACTCCGATCATGGTACATCAAAGGAACCGTTGAATCCACTCTGGTCATGGATTCATCGGTTACTTGGGTGTACCATGATCCAGAGTGATCTTGGATCACTGATCCTGATCCAGATCACCCCAAAGGAACGCACCCTTACTTTCAATCTTTAGATCTAATTATTTTGTCTTTTGTTCATTATTTTTAGAGTGGTACTGGCGTGTCTGGATGTTGCCATCACTGCTACGTGTAACTGCAGTTCTTCTGTTTCTGCTGTCGGTGACCCTTGTCTGGTCAGAGGTGACCTTCTTCAATGTCAAGCCTGTGTTGTCGATATTTGCACAGATGATCCACAGTGCTAGTGAAGGATATTACTATTTCTATGTAGAGGTTTGTGCAGAAAAATGACATGTTGTAGCTTGAAGATTCTAAACAGATGTTACAACATGCGCTCAATTCCCTCCCTGTTCAAAAGATATCTGAAGTTTGACCTGAAAAATTCCATAATTACTCATGATCAATTTCTTAGCATTGCAAAATATCAAGACTCTGAGACAGCTTTGTGGAAAGATCTAGACTCTACTGTGCACAATTATTAGTATTAAGCACTAAAATATGACTCTGCAAGACCTGTGACCCATTATTCTGACGATGTTCCGATGATCCTCAAAATTTCCCATAGCAAAACCCTTTACATGTTTAAAACAACATAGATCCGTGTAGCCTCTGATTAGTTGTTACTTGGTTTATAGTTTCTGCATTCAAGTAATTTATAACAAATCTCAGACAAAATTGTTCATGAAAAGTGGGTGTCCATAAAGCAGGTTCCTCTAATATAAACTACACTTTGCACTGTGTTTTTGTGTGTTGTGGTCTTCACCTCAAAAATTCTGGATCTGTTCTTGCCTTGGTCTCTCTCTACAGCCACTTCATCTGACATGGAATTTCTCAGGTCAGATATTCCTGAGATGTTTCTTGAGTGGGTTTAAAAGAAGGATAGGTGTACTTACACATAGGCTTTTTCAGCAGATGAATGTATAAATAAATTTATCTTAAACCATCTCATTGTTTGCTACCCAGATCGTCACAGAGGCTAAGGTGACTTGTTCTCAAACTGTTTGAGAATCAAGTTTTTTGCCACAAAAAGAAAAAAACTCTGGATTGTTTTTGATTGCAGGTGATATCATGTGTAACCATTTCATACATGTGTGTCTGTGTTTACTACACTGTCTTCAAAATGAGGTTCTTCAATTATTACTACTTTGCTCCAAAGCATCAGACAGATCCAAACAGCTTGCTCTTCAGTGGATTGTAAGTTAATAAAAGTAGTTGTTACTCTATGCAAGTATCTTACACTCTCATCTCAATTCTTCCCTGGATTTATGTTTTAGAATTATTGTTTCTAAAACATACCTAAATCATAGCTAATTAAGAAATGAGGACAACTAAATGAAAAATGCCAAAGGTGGAAATTAAATATGGATTAAAAATTATATCACACAGCTCTCTTTTTACGTTTAATAATTTGAAACAAGAACTTCTGGTATAAAAGAATTGAATGGCTTGGTGCAAGACTGACGTTAGTGACTTTTTCGGGTGAAATTTTTTTTTCTTCAAAAGTGCCTGAATTTTTGCATGTGCTTTTCAATTTAGTAGTAAAACATTCCCCTGTATTTTTTTTGGCCGTTTTGCGCTTTGTTTCTGAGAAAAACGAGGACAAAATATCGAAGCGTGCACAATGAACGCAACGAGGCGGAACAAGAGAAAACAATTATTTAAATTTTCAATGCAGTTGTTAGTTCGTGTTGACGTGGTGCAAGTGATAAAAGCGCGTGTACGGGATGGATAATTTTCGTAGAGTGTCGGTTCAAATCCCGAATTTTTCCCCTGGTTTTTTTTTTTTTTTTTTTTCTTTTCCTCCGTTTGCTCTTCTTTTGAATTTCTTTTTGTTAACAAGAAAAACCTATTGTCGATTTCAGCTGCCGAACAACGCTGGTCAGATCCGCTGGTTCGACACTGGCTTCGACATTTTTCCTTCACTTGACAACCCGTCTTGGACGGCTGTTTTTTAAATTGATTGAAACGATTTGCTGCAAATTGTTGCTCTGGTTCGTCATCAAGCTTTGTTTGAAACGATCATCGATTTTACGATCGCTTCGCTGAATGGCGTGAAAACGCACAGGTATGCCACGCGGACAAATTCTTTTGCGTACACAAAATTTCATTGCGAACGGATCATTAGCACTCGTAGCTCAATCGGTAAGGCGCAAGGTTGTTAGAATATCGTTAGTCAGATTCGCTGGTTCAACACTGACAGGGACACTTTTCCTACACTTGACAACCCGTCTTGGACGGCTTTTCTTTTTTTTCCTTTCATTGCTAATTATTTTTAGTTGGAAATCGAAGTCTGATTCGCCCAGCCAAGAAAACCAACAACTGAAACAAGCAAAGCAGAGTACACAGTCGAGCCAGCGCGGTTACCGGGCTCACATAAAGAGGCCCTAAATCACTTAATACTGCTTAATGACATTCCGAGTGTATCGGAAGATTCGCCCATTTATCGATGCCGCGGTCGATAAACTTTTCAAGGTCTCTTTTTAAAGCGAAGTTTGAGCGTTTGAACATGCAGCGTTTTCAAAAAGCGAATATCAGCGACCCAGTTGTTCGAGCTTTTATGGAAGGCGGTCATGTTGTCTCCTTCGCACATGCGATAAAAGCGCTGCGCGTCGCGAACGTTAATATTTTGTCGTCAGACCGGTTCGACACAACATCAGCCCCTTTTTTCCTGTTGATTTATCTCCTTTTTGAAACCAAAACATTAAAATAGGCCGTATTATCGATGCTGCTAGTGCTAAAATAAACCGTTAAGTTCGCATCGAAATACGCCTTCGATTAGTAAAGTAGCGTGTGTATCGAAAGATTCGCCCAATTAAATCAGCGACCGCTACATACAAGTATATATTATGTTTACAAAATTAATGCTCTTTGATTATGTTCGAATAAACTAACGTTTTGTCGAGAGACCGGTTCGACACAACCGGTCAGCCGCCGAACAACGCTGGTCAGATCCGCTGGTTCGACACTGGCTTCGACATTTTTCCTTCACTTGACAACCCGTCTTGGACGGCTGTTTTTTAAATTGATTGAAACGATTTGCTGCAAATTGTTGCTCTGGTTCGTCATCAAGCTTTGTTTGAAACGATCATCGATTTTACGATCGCTTCGCTGAATGGCGTGAAAACGCACATGTATGCCACGCGGACAAATTCTTATAAATACACAGAATTTCACTGCAAGCGATACATTAGCATTCGTAGCTCAATCGGTAAGACGTTGGGCTGTTGAGACAGCGGCTGGGTTAACGCTGGCTTGGACATATTTCCTTCACTTGAGAACCCGTATTGGACGGCTTTGCTTTTTCCTTTTCAATTGCTGAATATTTTTAGTTCGAATCGAAGACTGATTCGCTCAGCCAAGAAAACTAACAACTGAAACAAGCAAAACAAACCACAGTCGATGAAGTCTGATTAGACGGAAAGCAAAGCCTGACGCTACTTTCCGGAAAATAATTCGTAGAGGACGGAAAACATAAACAGAAAACCTCACTGAAAAGTTAAAAACTGAAATCAAAATTCACGCTTATCCATAGTCCATACCCGTATTATTTTCACGCTTTGACCAAGTCAAAACCGAACTCTGACGAGATTGGGTTTGTATCGTTAACTTGATTAGACTGCGAGCAGTCTCTCTTTTGCAAAGTATAACACACACCAGACAAATTTGTAAAAATTCTGAAAACTCGCCAACGTCAATGCCATAAAATTTAAGAATTGGTTATATCAACTCCTCACTGCAATTTTAGGCAATACGAAAACACTCCGAAACAGCTATACGTGGATGAAACATGTTGATTTGTTTGCTTTTGCTGAAAACAATAGGTGCGAAAAAGGTGGTGATTTTGCTTGGACTTTGACACTGCCGCGCCGGTACAAAAAAAGTCAACAAACCATACTGAATCATAATGGTAATGGTACGTTATTTAAGTCTCGTTCACCGCGTCAACTTTGGTTTAGACTGCGTACGTTATAAGGAGTAAGGTCCTTGTAAATCGATGTTTTCTCACTGACTGTAGGCTCGATTTCCGCCGCTTTCTCGAGTCCGGTCTACGTTCCTCCCCGAGAAGAGGGGGAGGAGCGCGGGCTCTTTTTCCGAACAGCGGCTGGTAATCGAGCCAACACTGACTGTTGTTCATGGATAATCGAATACTCAACAACAACAATTTATTTCAGTATTCCCATATATAAATGTAATTACATAAAATAAATAAATTTAATTACAATAGTAATAGAAATATATGTGTAGATATATTTATATATTTCATCAAATTACAAGAGACTGTCTGAAATCCATACATAAATGAACATAAGCAGCTGACAGTCGAGATATACAAGGGTCACCATTATTAAAGAGAAAAATAATTTTTAAATTTTTGTCGAAGTCATTGAAATTGGGATATCTCTCGTTTATATCGGCAAAAAACTTGGAACGTAAATTATTGTAAAGTTGACAAGAAAGTTTAAAATGAAATTCATGTTCAACGTATTTTAATTGGCAGAAAGGACAAATTTAAGTGAATACTGAAAGCTCCAGTTTCCATTGTGGTTATTCTGCTTTTTCCGGCTACTCTTAAGATTTAATTAAACTCATTCAATGCGGGAAGCGAGTAAAATCGAGTCTATTTATTTTCTGCCTTTTCCAAGCGACGCAAACACAAAATTTAGAAACGATTTGGAAGGCTTTTTGAATGTGAGAAGCACAATGTGAACCTCAGGGGGGTACATGCTTTAAAGGAACCCTTTGTGTTGTAATTAATACCGACAAAAAGAGAGCTGTCATGGCGTTTAAAAGTTCTACTTGAAACAGACCACTGAAACAGACCACGTGTCCATGTGTTCAAATCAAATCTCAACAGAGGGTAGGCCCTCGACTTAGTGGAGACAAACTTTATCCTTCCTGCCCCTCCCCTCAATCATTTTTCTGGAATCTGCAAAACTCTAACAGAAACGTAACCAGCCGCAACCAGGGTACTTCCTCGGGGGAGGAAGAGAGAGGACCCTGGGAACGGGGTTGTCTTAAAAGAAGTGAGCTCGTGACGCCGTATCTATGGATACAAAGAAATTGGTAGACTCAGCACGTATATTTCTACGTGATTCTTTTAGCCGCGAGTACGGTGGCCCATAGGTGCCATCCTAAAATTTCACTCCTTAAATTTTATTCGGTTGTATTTTTTCTATTCCGTGATATTTTTATTCCTTGATAATCTTTTGCACACATTTTTTAATTATCCCTAGATAGTTCTTTTTATCTCAAGATTAATTTATCTCTGAGATATATATTTTTTTTAACCTCGAGATAATTTTTTATTTCGAGATTATTTCATTTTGAGATAATTTTTTCTCTCGAGATAATTTTTCATCTCGAGATAATTTTTCATCTAATTTTTTTATCTCGAGATAATTTTAATACTAAATACTAAGTTAGATCATTTTCTATCTCGAGATAATTTTAATACTAATACTAAATGGATAGTGGGTGGAACTTACTAGTCGAAGATATCCCATATTTGTCCGCGGTGGTACAAAAATCGCCTTTCTGTTGATGGATCGTATTGCCTTACAGTTTGCATAAAGCGAACTGGCAAACTCCGTTCCGAGAAATAGTTTAACAATTCCCTTGTTTCACTGAGTGACAACAGCTCGGTATTACAAACAATGTCGCAGAATTCGTTTTCCTCCATGACTGGATATCTCAAATTCTTAAGAATCTGCTCTCCAAGGATTTGTCGCCATTGTTTACCGTGAGCTTCATACTTAAGCTTCTTGCACTCATTTTCTGCCCACCTATTGATAGCGACGAATAAGTCGATTTCTTTAATGTTCAGAGTGTCTCTTCACCAACTCGATCAAGTCCATTTTATCCACTTCAAGGAACTCCTCAGATTCCAGAACGTCTTTGCATTCTTTATCTATAAATTTCCAACATGAGCGCAGGAGGGATTTGTTTTCAATAAGTTTTGAATGTTTCAAGACACAAAACACATTACTAGAATCTAGATGATCCCGTAAAAATAATATGCAACGTTTGGTCAGGGACTCAATCATATATTTCTCCGCCAAATACAGTAGTTGTAAAACGTTGCTGCCGTTGAAGCGGACCTCTCCGGTATATATGAATCGTAGGAACTCTAACATCCCTTCGTAGTCGCAGTCCGGGAGATGAATGTTTTTGCTCGTTTCTGCCGCTAAACTTCCGCAAAACATGGCAAAAAACACTGGGCTTGCAATCGCCAACAAGAACCTATGAGCTGGAATCACCTTCTTGCCAGCGCTGCTGGTTTCTCCATCAATGGACGCACGAACGACAAATTTCACGTCACTCAACGCATCGGTGCCTAACAAACATTTGGATCTTTCTTTGTAGATCTCTGTAATCGCAGACATGATGTTTTCCAGTTGTAAAAGAGATTGAAACTTAAGATATCAGTGCCTGGTCGCAAAAGGCTTCCTCAAGGAGTAAAGGAAATAGGGCACGTCCAAGGCGGTCCGCAACGGCTGAGCCTGTAAAAATGTCATCACTTTGTGTTAACGGAAACCAATTATTTGCTCCAACAAACGGAAGTCATTACAAGACATTATGTTGAGAAGCAAACAACAACAGTTTTATTATTTTTTGTACCCTCTGCCTGAATTACAATGTGTAATAAACAAGGCGAAATCATTGTCCTCGCTTAATGCTCTATATTTTCAAAATCCTCAAGGATGAAATGGCTAACGTTTTTGCAAATATATGGGAAAACGTTATCTAAAGGTAATACCGGGCGTTTTCCAGTTACTGAGAAATTCTGGAAATTTCGCTGGAAATTCCCATCGGGTGAAAAACACAAGTTTCATTGGTTTCCAGGATGCCCTCTCAGGCCTCGATCTCGCTAGTTTTTCTACATATATGGGCGCCTATCAATTCTCATGTGTAGTAGGCTTACAGTCTTTCCCGTAAAAAACCGTGACCAGAGAAAATTTCTGGAATGTTTATTGTTTTGTGACCAATCAGATACGAGATGAAACCGCAAAAGATAATCGCCAAACCGCAAGGGATTAGTCACGACTTGACACATAACAACGAGCTGGCTTTTTTTTCCACGACAAATCTTCAGTTTTACTGCGAATTAGCTCCTCAAATTCACGTGATGTGTTAGAGCCTATAATGATAAATGGCAAGCAAACTGAGATCATTTCATTTTGTAAAGTCTTAGGCATCAACATCTCGGCCGATCTCAAATGGAATGAACATGTGAAAGTCGCTGGCAGAAAGGTCGCGTCATGCTTGTATTATCTTTGACAGCTGAAACGCGCCAAGGTTCCATCTAAACACCCCCTATTATTTTATGACTTACATCCGCTCGGTCATTGAATACGTTTGTGAAATTTTTCACAATCCCCTGCCGCACCCCGGGGGGGGGGAGGTACTCCCTTATATGGGCTATATAGGTATGTGCGGCCCTAAAGGGTATATTTTTTCAGCCTTTTTGGGTCATAAATAGGGTATCAATTTTGGCCATTTTTGTTATAAATAGGGTATGGTTTTTGCACTCTGGTCTTGAATAGGGTATGTTTCTTAGAAGAAGCTACTTTTTCATCATTATCAATAAGACTTTCAACAAAAGCGTTGCATAACTTAAGTTTAGGGTAACTGTGTCGGCTGCAACGGTCATAAATAGGCTATCGAATTTTTGGTCAGGCCATAAATAGGGTAGCAAAAAAAGGAGATTTTGGTCATATATAGGGTAAAGGTTTTGGGAATTGGGCCGCACAACCATCACCCAACTTTCCTGGAAGTACCCCGTCCCCCGGGCTACCGCAGTACCTGTCAGATGACCTCGAGAGACTTCAAAAAAGGGCGCTCCGCATTATTTTTCCTGACCTCTCGTACATGCAAGCTCTATTAGCAACAAATCTTGAGTCTCTGTCACCTCTGATACCATGATTGTTGCATTAAGTGATAAAGAGTGGTTATAAACGACCCATCAAAATCTAACAGCTGGAAACTGTTTTGAGCCACCTTAACAGTCTTCCCTTAACCGGATCGACATGAAAACTACACCAGTAATTGGAAATGGATTGAAGTTTTGTATTGTGCATTTCTTAATGCAATCGATATTTCTATGGAAACGATAAACGAAAAGAGTGAAAATCGGTAAAACATGAATTTTGCGCGAACCAGATGTGATATGAAAAAGCTAATACCAGTGCCTTAAACTATAGTGTATGACAAGCAGAATATACAAGAATAAAAAATTCTGTATGTTTGATCTGGAGTAAATCGCAAAACCATTTCAAATTATACTTTTTGCATCATAATAGTAAATGGACCGACAGATGAACACTTCTTTGATGACATTGCTTCAAATAATACCAAACTGTGTCTTGAAGTTATGTTTTGAAGTCGTGAAAGTTTTGTTGGTTTTCGTTTTCGCAATCTCAAGAACGAGACTTTTTCTTAAGGTCACTCCATTATAATTTTCGCCTAATTTTTTATTTTTAGTGTATAACAGAGGGTATCGCGTTGGTCATTGACTTTTACAGATGTGGCGGCTCCTAAAAGAGCCATTTTTAGTGACCTGAAGTCGTCCAAAGCGACGAAATCAGGGCACGGTACTTGAACTTGAACTATTTTGGAGCGGTGGCTCCTAAGAGAGCCGTTTTTGTATTCCAGGGTGGAAGCCGGTTAGAGTCTGTCATCCGTTGAACCGTCTTTCTTTTCCTCTGGCACCAGGGTCTTGTAGAAGGAGCGCTGTGGTTCCAGAATGTACTTTTCGGCCATTTTGTTGAGGTCTTTAATTTTGTACGGATTGATTGGTACAGGACCGTCATACAGCGGAGGAGGGTGGTGTGAATCAACCTCTGAACGTGAGATCTTAACACGCTGCCACGGTTCGCTCGTATTGAAGGTCTTCCGGAACCATACTTCGTCGGGATGGGGTACCATGACAATCTTTCCAGTTGACGGATCGCGACTTTCTCCCCAGCCAAAGTTCATCCATGTTGTCTCCGTCAGTTTAAAGATGTTGCCCTCTGTGTCTTTCTTGTCCAATTTGTACTTGTCACTTAGATGGCCGTTCCAATCTGAGAATTCTTTTTGTTTCATGTCACGAACCTTGAAAACAACAAATAAGAATATGCAATTCAAATAACGAAATGAATAAACACAGCGTTGTTTGACGGTTTGCTTGAAGTTAGCCAGATAAGATTGCTTTTCATCCCTTTGTTTAAATAAACAACAACACAAAATTTAATATCTGTTCTTGTTCTCAGGTTGATGTAAGCAAAGTTCTTTCACTTTTCAGAAACAGATAATCCTACTTTAATCAATGGCTAATTGTTCGCTCAGTGATTGGCTTTTAAATCTAGTGTCATTTTCTTATCCAATCAAAACTAAAGCCAAAACCAGTCATGTCTCCCTCACACGCGTTTAGAAATTACCTTGCTTTTGGTTTTACGACACCCAATTGAAAACTGCTCTAATTTTACCTATAGATAAATTCTTGATTCATAGAGACTCCGCGTGCACGTCACTGCAGTCCTTTTGCCATTTTTTTTTGTTATTCCTGTTACAATAATAACTGACTATAATTCAAAATAAACTTACAATAAATGGTTTTGTTAGCTTGGCTTCTCTGACGACCATAAGCCAATCGTCTGGCACCAACGCCCGGGCTGTTTTCTTCCTCTTTTCGATCTGGGCAAAATCCCTGTCGTTCTCGAGGAACGTGTGGCCTCTCACGAGAAACTTGTGATTTATTACCTCGTAGATTCCTTCATGTTGGAAGTCTGCCGTGAACTTCACCAAGAGGTAGTTTTTATTCTGGCCGGTACACCCGTCAGAGTAGCTGACCAGCGATCTGTGGGTAAAAAAAAAATTAAAGCTCGAATGAAATGAATATGAGCTTCGATTCTCTACTGCGATAAGTCTTAAAATCGTACTGTTTGGTTTCTAACTCTATTTTTGTTTTTTACTTCTAAATTATTAAAAGTTACAGTGGAGATATTAAGACCTTTTTAGTCTCATTTCTCCCTTCGTTAAGACAATACCGCTAGCCACTTGTATTTGCTTGAGTTGTGGTTGGTTCACTTGGTTTTCTGCGTTTTTGTGATTTCTTAGAGTGATAAATTAACGTCACTATTTAAAACCGCCGCGGCAAATTAGATCTGAATTTTCTTTTTAATGCGAACTTTACCTTGCTCCACTTCTGAATTCTGTTAGGAATGTGTTCAGGCAGGAGACCACTGCACAGGAATCGCGCTTCGCTACATTTTCCCCCCACATCATCATGTAGCCCTGTTCGGCCACACAATCGTGGATGCCGAAGTTGTAGACCCAAAGTTGCCTGGCGTAAAACACATCGCTGTGGTGGAGATTGGGTGTGGGTAGGTTCTGCTCACAGTCAAAGGTTATCATGTCCACGGCATCTACAGTCAGTGTCTTATTCTGTGGCCCCAGAATCCTTTTCCTTCCCAACCAGCTCTGCTTGGCGGCTACCTTTTGACTGCGTTTACTGTCGTAGCCGGCTTGTGCCTCCTCTTGGTGTTTGGTCTGCTCCTTTTTCAGCTGTTCTTTCTCTTCTCCTGAGCTGACTTTAATTGCTAAAGCCAGCTCATCGCACCTCGCGCAGGTATCCGTCCTCGGCAGACCAAAGCCCAGATTAAATTCTGTGTTGAACACACGCCGGTAATAGTCTTGGCTGATTTTGGGTTGAAGTTTCGGCCGGGGTTGCTGGTTTTGCTGTACTACTCTAGAAGGAAGAAAAGAAATATTTAGTGCCAAAAAATTAAGAAACATAAACTTTTTTCAATGATGTCTTCTTCTTCTGATTAAGTCCGAGAAAACAAACGTTAACTTGCTCCAATGATGTCACCTTCTGATATCAGTTACTCTATTCCATAACTCAATTAATCAGAAACCAATCCAGAAACTAATCACTTTTGAATTATTTACCTGAGGACATTTTGGTTATTGAACCATACTTCGGGCTCTTCCTCCTGCAGGTACATATGGTACATTCGCTGCACCGAAAGACTTTCGTCCAAATAACATTTTTTGCCATTGTCCTTCCTTGAGTAGTGCGACTCTTGAGAGGGGAAAGAAAGGATGTGATCCCTGACCTGAGAAGTTTAAAATACAATAAAACGATAAAGGCACAGAATTGTACTGAACACCTTTAAGAATAACTTTTTTCACATTTTTTTCGGCCAGGTAATGTTGTTTAAGGGTAGGAGTTTGTAGATTTTTTCAATGGAATTGCAGAATACGCCTCAAAAACACTGTAAGCAAGCTTAGTGGTTTCAACGTTGACACATACTTAAACGGTTTTTTTTGGAGAATTAGTCTTTGACTCATTTTTTTTTTCGCAGAGATGGCTTTAGAAAGCTATTTCATCGTTGCTTATGGCATTTGATAGGTTTAAGCAAGATGTGAGTGGAAACAATGCCAAAACTAGATTTCGAAAATGACACTAGCGCGCCACATCAAATGTGAGGATTTGGTGGAGCCAAACCAGTCGCAATACTGAAACAAATGACAAAACAATGAAAAAACCAGCCAGAATCGCGGATTTCTAAAAAGAACGGCAGAGCACGGCGATACTTTTAGTGGAATTCTAAATGAATGCAATAGTTCAAACCCTTTACTTCTTCTCTAAAAATCAACGTATTGCGCGATCATGTTCCTACAGTGAAAATGCGAAAACCGTGAACACTTCAATTATAGTTAGAAAGAAAAGTTAGAGAAACTAGTTGTCAAACTGTTCCGAAAAAAACTTTTGACTTCATCACTGTCCATGTTTTAACATTTTTCGCCATTTTGAGCTATCGTTCGATCGTTTTCTGCTACAATTTTCATATCCAAGATCAATAAAAGTGTTCACGGCTTTATGATTTTCGCTGTAAGTTTACAACAACAACAACTTATTATTTTTCTCCGATTTTGATTGGTTTGCATTCATTCGCATTAATGATTATATTAATGATTATGCACCATCATAACTGAATAAACACTTTACCTTTTGCTTTAATTACGTCAGTCTTGCACCAAGCCATTCAATTGTTGATATTTTCTAAAAAGTGTTGACACTAGCTACAGTGGAATTTGGATTTTTCAGACTTCAAACTTCCTGATTTTTTAACCAGTTATCATTCCCCTAGGTGGTTCAAACATTTCAGATTCCACTGTACTCAATGCCGTATTTTCTTCCTCTTTTCAGGCTTCTTTGTCGCCTGACATATGCTTTGTGTCTTAACTTCCTTGCTGTCATTCATCTTGATGGACATGTTACTGGAGCAGTTGAAAAAGTTGAAACTTCCTTCACTAAGGTAAGCATTTTCATTGAGCATTGAGACCTTGATGTGATCATAATGCATTTTTAAGAACCTGTTTATTATTTATTTATACTAGTTCAGTAGTGCTCTATCTAGGCATTTGCACTCTGACTAGTAGATAAAAATATATTATTTAATAAATAAATAAATAAATAAAATTTAATGAATAGGAATTTGCAGTGGCACATCCCATGGAGAGGCTCTTCATCAACTGTTTCCAGATTGAATTGGAATTTAGTAGTGGTTTTTGTGAAGGGAGGAAAACCCAAGAACCCAGAAAAACCCTTGGAGCAAGGCAAGAACCAACAGTAAACTCAACCCTTTTGGGTTGTCAAAAGTAGTCAACTGTTAGTGAAAATTCCCAACACTTCATGATTTCAGTCAGCCATTCTTCAGGGCCACTTTTGATTCTTGAGAACGAGATGGCATTGTTAACCACCTACTCTGACAGTAAAGTTTCATACTTCAAAATGTTATGACAACCCAATTGTTTGTTTTCTTCACAGTTTATGGGCCACATGGACGTGTTGTCTTTCATTTCCAAAGGAGTCAACTTGTACTATCCCATGTGTGTTGTGTTGGTGTGCTTGGCAACGTACTTCAGTCTGGGTACCAGGTGTCTCAACTGTCTTGGTTTCCAAACTTTTATTATTGAAGATGATTTGTCAGCAGAGTATGTCAGTGAGGGAAAAGATATTGCTCGAAGAGGTAAGCTGCAGTTAGTCTTAACTCCGGTAAGCAGTTTCCAGTTTATTAGTCTCCACTAATTAATAAGCAACTTCTTGTAGTGTTAATGTGACCATGAGTACAACTTTGTGTTTGCTATTGCTGATTAACAATTTGTATTCATCACCTTAAAATTCCAAGTTGGTGCAACTTAGCTCTATTTACGCACTTAAAACATGCAATGGGCTCTGTACTTTTGTTCACTACTTTAGGGATTTAGCAGTCTTAATTTTTTGACATTACTAATTTGGAGAGTTGTTAATTTCAGATTTTTTTCAGTAGTAAAATGTGAGAAGTTAGGACAAAATTCTCAAAGAAAATGTTTCATGCATAAAAGGCTTCCACATCACTGCCATCAAGTTAGTTTAAGGTTCCAACAAAACTAGATTCTCAAATCTAAGTGCTGCACCCAAATTGTTTTACATACTTTTCTGGTAAAACTGATACAAAAAGCTTTTAAGTTTGTTTCCAGTTCTACACCTACTGGTAATACAATAATTATTGTCTTCTGTTTGTCACCTTTATAGAGAGAAGGAAAAGGGAGATGTTGACTGAAGATGGAAGTCGCAAGGTTAGTGCATATAGATATTTCCTAGTAGAGAAATAATTTTGTGGAGATTTGGGAGTAGGAAATGTATTTAGCATGTGGTTTTTATCACAGGAATGACAGGAATAGAACCTTTAGTGATTAGTCTCAAATTTCCCTCTGTGGTGAGTACTTGAAGATCAGATTACACAAATCTGAACAGGGGTTCTGACATAATTATTCCCAGGTGTATCTCTTGGCCTGGGAGGTGCAGTGGCCTCATAGTTAGTGCACTTGTCTCTGGATCGAGCAGTCCAGGTTCAAGCCCTGGCCAGGGACATTGTGATGTGTTCTTGCCTCTCTCCACCCAGGTGTATAAATGGGTACCAGCAAATTCACTGCCTGGGGTAACCCTGAAATGGACCAGTATCCCATCCAGGGGGAAGTAGAAATACATCAATTCTAATTCCCAGACTGGGAGATAGAGCTTAAATCACCATCACTGGCCACCACTAATTTCAGCCCAAAGAAAATGCTCCATACGACCACAATTTTGACGGCCCATACACACACCTGAAGGTAGAAGCTTTTACAGTGTTTCACTTCACTTGTTTCTCAATTTATGATTTTTTATGATCCTAGGAATCTTGGTCAGAAAGGGCCGAGTCAGCAAAAAGAAAGCTTTCAGCTCGCAAGGCTGAGCGTGAAGGACGCAGACTCTCAATCAATGACAATGCAACATCTTTGACAAACCTTACAGGGTCTGATGGGAAGTATGCAAAGTATTCTAGGTTCGACACTGAAAGTGATCGTGTTGAGTTGTTGTCCGCTGCTGACTATGATGCCAATAGTTTATCATCAAGTTATAATGCAACTTCTGGGTATGGAATATCATCACCCTCTAGTCGAGCACCAAAGAACATTTTTGATGACTTATAACACAAGGAATTTGACATGAACATGTAATTCCTGAGAGTTATTTAGATCTAATTTCTCTTTGCAACATAAACAAATTGCCAAGCAAAAAGGTAATTACAATGAAGATAACCATTGAATTATCAGGATATAAATACAACAAATTCTATGATTTTGATGCAGCAACAAATTCTCATAAGTAGTGTGACAAGAAGTGTTATAGTATTCAGTAAGGAGAATTGATATTCTAATGAGCTTGATTACAAAAGGGCAAAACTTTAATTAATATGTAGAGAGGGTTGGTACTTCTTACTGGTAATAACATTTTTAAATGTAACTTCACTTGGCTAATTAAACATTTGATACCTATTTATGAAATAACATCTGTTACCTAAGGTTTAGTGAACTTTTGCTGTATGGACAACAAAGAAATAACTGAAAATGTATATAAGCGCTACTGTCAATTTTTTTTTCAATTTAGGTGAACCTGATTAACATGACTAAAGTGAATTGTTGTTTTGGGATTTATTTGTCCCCCTGTAAGGTTTTTCCTGTTCCTTTGCATCCCTTCTGATACATAAAAGTGGTTAAAAATGTCCTTGTATACTGGACAAATAGGTAGTTATCATCAAAGCACATGTAGACATGCAGGGGTTTCGTTAACATTTTTACCACAAGGGTAAACTGGTTTTCACTGATGGGCAAAACGTTTTGAACTGAACTTCTTTGAAAGAAGAACTTTCCTCCAGATGGTCAAACCGGGTGGGCAAAATCGGCCCCACGGTGGATCAAGTTGCCCAGTGCCCAGCCCTTAATTAAACCCCTGGACATGAGTTGTAAATTTTGCATTAGTCTAATCTATGATTTGTTTAGTGGCATTTGTAGCAGTAAGCAGGAACGACAATGCATTGTTAAATTTGAGATGTAACAGTTGACTGTTTTAATGGGTTTTTATTAATTCAACTTCTTTTGACAAGGTTAGAAATGAACGTCATCTTGATAACTTTTTACCACTAACAGTAACCTGATCACTTGTAGTTAATAGTTAAACTGTAAGTAACTTTGTTTTAAGTGGATTAAAAACCTTACAGAACACCAAGTGATATAATTGTAAAATGTTTGTGATTGTATTTATTTATAACTTAGCAAGCATGGAACATTTTGCTGTTCAATAAAGATATTTGAAATGCATATTTTTGACACCTTCCTGTGATGACATGTTTGTTTGGACAGTACATGCACACCAAAATGGGACTTTCAGATGTCTCTTTGTTACATGTAGGAGCTGTTTGTGATGAAACAATAAATTGCTAGAGGTTTTTTTTTATTATTTCAGTATGAATGGTTAGCCTCATACACAGATGCCCTTTGGCCTCATTATGCAATCTTTCAGGAAGATTGCATGATGAGCCCAAAGAGCATCTGCATTGAAGCTTATGTGAATGATAGGCAAACAAAATTATATTAAATAAGTATGGGATTCCAAAACTAACCTGCAATGAAGTTTTTTTGGATGGCCATAGTGGGAAATTTAAAGGAATGACGTAAAAAATTAATTGTTTTAAAAAATAATCTTCCAAGCTTCATCACTGACTATAAAAGATGTGGAAAAATTTTCATTTCAAAAAAATAACCATTTCTGTTGTAATATCCATTGCATGTAATATTTTTACAAATTTCTAAAATGTTTGTTCTTACAATATAATGATGTACACAAATCCTTTTATATTAAATTGCAAATAACTACTTTCAATAACAATTGTGAGGTCTGTTTTCTTTAAATACCTCAAATTATAACCTGATTGCTTTGATTTTTTTTTTTTAATTGAGAAGCAAAGCCCAAAACATTTTCTTAAAACTGTACATTAAAACAGGGATTAATTTTTTGCCTCTCTAACTTTTGTTTTGAACAAAACCAAAACATTTTGAAGTAAAGGTAAATTCTTCTAAGGGTAACTATTAAGAAAACCAGAACATTAGTAGGGAGATTTTGAAGATCTATCCTTTGCATTGCACACCCCAGATTGTTCCATAGTACACAGATCCAACTGGCCTGGCAATCATTGAGAAAAATGACTTGTTCACAGTGATGTTTGGAATTTCTGCCCTTAAGACCTCAATTCCCTCTGTGTTAAGAAGACCAAAGATCTGTAGTGTTTTGAGAGATTTCATCTGTGAGAAGGAACTAAACAGAAAATATGCAGTCAGTATAAAGTATCGAGTGGTTGAAGCAAGGAAGCATTGACTCATTTGTCAAGTTATCCTGCGGGTAGGTTCACGTTTAGGGAACTCATACGTCAGTGGCAAAGTGCTTCCTCCTCTTTGCTCTTGCGTGACTAAAAGGTGAGCCTGTTCGCAGGCAACTGTAGGGTATACCTGTTGCACTTCGCCTCCCCTTCTATGTTCAATGTTGAGCTTTTACCAGTCTCAATCTAACAAGATTGTACTTGGTTTTATTTTCAATTTACCTGGTATATCAAACACCCAAGACAGTGTTTGACCACATTTCAAACACCTTGAAGTTCTCCAAAACTATTCTACTGCTTCTTGTATTTTCATCTCTCTTCTCAGTGTTTGGAATTGTTTACTACATCCTTTTAATTCTGTGGATATCCAAGCCACATGCTCAAGTACCATAACTGGTCAAACACTGGTGAAATGATTGTTGATTATATTTCCAGGAAAGGAACTGAGTTTTACCTGAAAGCCATTGGCGGGATGTTGTAACATCGGCTAAGGCCTAGATGAACCAAGTGCTTTAGTTTGATAATTTCATCTAAAGACCTTGCAGTTAACAAAACTCCATCACTGAAAGATTGAAGAATTAATAATTAATATGAAATTTGCTGTCAATGGCTCAGTTATAAGTGTCCTGTGTCCATATTCTACAGACAAGGATGTAGCTAAGAAAACACTGAGATGGCTTGTTAACCATCCCAGACAGCTTTCTAGAATTTGCACCATCAAAGTTTACGCCTGGCCCAGTTTTGAGCTGGTTATAAGCTTGCTTTCACAGGGTTGACCACCCAACATAAAATGAAAAAAATTCCCTGACTTCCCTGACTGTAATGCGATTTTTACTGACCATGCAGGAAGATTATTCTGCCTATGAATCAACAAAATTCAAGATGGTTTATTTCCCTGGTAACCTGAAAGTAAAATTTCCTGACTTTAATGATTTTGAACAGGAATTTGGAAAATCCCAGACTTGGTACCTTGAAAAAATTTGATTTTCTCTGACTGTGGCATCCTTGTACAGGTGTCCACAGAGAAAGGCTTGAATGTAGAGAACACCAATAAACAAAAATAAAATAGTAAACAGTTTTCAAAATGTGATAGTAAAATTCTTACCTGATGTCTAAATGTGTCAAATAAGGACATGATTTGACAAGCTGTTTGATACCTGGGGATTAACGAAAAATGGATTCATTCTAAACTGTGGTAATCATAGCAGGTAATACATTGTCATACACACAGTGGTCAAGATTTATATTCCAAGGTAACTTCCTTTCTTTGGCAGTAAAGAAATTCCACTGCCCAGGGAATAGGATCGAAGGGTAAAGAGGAGGCAGGTAACAAGGCCCTGCTATTACTCCAGACTTCTCTCTTGCCTGTGCACATTCTTGATTTGCTCCTTTGCTAAAATCAAAAGGAGTTTCATGGTGCAAAGAAAAATGGACTTTGTAGCTTAGCCTTACTGGACGGTCACCCTAACAGATTCACTCACATAACGTACCTTTAACTAGCGTAAAACATGTAAGACTATAATTGTTACTACCTAATGGGCTAATGAGAAAAGCAAAGTTTGGAATGTCTTTGCCCAGGAACAAAACCATTTGACCTTCATAGGATTTACCAAACCAGAGTTCATTCAAGCCTGGTTCACACTTGTGAGATAAGCACAATCTTAAACACAAGCACAAGCATGTTCACACTAGCAACATATGCATGCACAGCATGAATCACATTGCAATTAGTTGAATTCTTGTGCTTATGCTTGTGCTTACAAGTACGTTTGCACTTACGCCTCTGCTTATCTCACAAGCTAAGTGTGAATCAGGTTTCAATGAAATGCCCCCTTTATACCTCTGACCGACAATACAGAAAATCTTGATCAACTTACAGTCATCTGTGAGAGTTTCTCTACATCCACTGAGGTTAAGTTGTTGAAGCTTTGGTAAATTTTTTATAATCTGCAAAAACAAATAACCATCAAATTTTGTCTACAGCAAACTATTATTGACTTTAAAACGTTTTTAGCCTGGCATGTGTATCAAAAAACTCTTTCTTTTGCAAGTGTTTGATCTCTATTTATTTCTGATGATAATTAATTGCAGGATGTCTGTAATTATTTAGTAGTAGCCACTCAGCTGTATTCTATTGGAAACCTGTAAATCTGAGCGGTTCTCTTGAGCAACATTTTCTATTCACTGATAGATAGTGATTGCATTCATGATACACAAAATAATAGGTTTTGTACTGTAATCCTTTAGAGTGTGTACTAAAACTGTTACAATAGACTAATCACGCTCCTTTTCTGTGAGCTCAGCTATGCCTTATTGACTATTTAAGCAATAGAAAACTCAGGCTTGTAGTCTAATTGTTAACTATAAATACTTTGTAGTTCAGTATGGTTAGCATGTAATCTAACTTATTTATAAATTACAAAAAATAACCTGTAAAATTGTTGCCTTAGTTAGGTTTGTCCATGATAAGTTCAACTGCTTGAGTCTGAAAGCAATTAAAAAAAAAAACAAACATCACTGCTAGCAAGTTCATCACAAGTCATTGTTTGTATCAGTTTTGCTTTATTTTCCTGTACCAGGCTTAATTCCAAGGACTTTATTCAAGTATTGTAAGCCAGAAAATGATATAAAAAGTAACTTTTCATTGATAACAATTATTGTTGCTTTACAAGAGATGTTGACATTATATTTTTATAATGAAATCACAATTGCAGCAAAACTTATTATTGAACAAAACACATTTTTTATTATAATCTATACTGACTGTCTTACCTGTGGTTTTTTCCACCTTTCACTAAGGAACTCATTCCAGTGATTGTGACACCAGTACACATGGCGAGATTTAGAACCTCAAGGTTGCGGAGTTCACTGATAGCTCTGAAAAGTTGTAACATTTTAATTTGTGATCGGAAGGGGGCTGAATTCTTGAAGTCTGAGGTGTACTGTATGCCAGTGTTCTCATTTGGTGCCATAAAATTGTGAAATCATCCCTAATAAAGAATTTTTTTAAAAAACTGTTTCTTTCTGAAGCAGGAGCAGGGCTGTCAAAAGGGCTGTATCCTGTGACACCTGTTACAGCTAAGTATGACTGACAGGCCCTTGATGTTGTGGGTGAAGTTGTCCATTGTAGATATAATTCACCCAAAAGCAATAAGCTTGTTACGGGTGTGAAGATCAAGGCAGCAGTTGACTCAAAACCTTATGACAGCACTGAGGAGTACATACTACCTTCCCTGGTTTAGATTTACGAGATCCCCCATATTCACCCTACTAGATTGGATGTTAGTTTGTCCCCACCCTAGCAAGAATTTTATGAGATCTCCCTGTACTCTCTCACCTCCTGGGTTAGATATTAGTTCACCCCCAACCCCATCAAGAATTTCATGCAATCTCCCCATACTCACCCCCCTAGATTAGATGTTAGCTTACCCCCACCAAGTATTTTATGAGATTTCCCAATACTCACCCCCTTGGATTGGGTGTTAGTTTACCCCCCACCCCCACAAAGTATTTTATGAGATTTCCCTCAAGGCAGAGCTGATCTCAATAGGAATTAGAAACTCACTTAAGTACACTTGTAGAGACATTGCAGGACTCCAAACTGATGTGGGTAAGCTGCTTTGAGTGCTGAAAAAAAGATTTAAAAAAAGTGAGGAAAGACCTGTACATGTACTGAAAAACCTTTTATTTTTGGGAGGACTGGAAGAAAGGAAATTCAACTTAACTTAAATGTACTTACCAAGAGAAGGCACAAAAGCGTGTCATTTTGAAAACTGCAAGAAGTAGCGTCTAGGTACCTCAGGCTGAACATTGATTCACTAAAATATGAAAAACACAACTTGTTAGTTAAACTCTTTATTCTCAAGTGCGATAACGGAGTAATTTCTCCTTAAAATGAAGCTAGGGTCCAAAAAAGGTTTACCATAGTTTTTGTATTCCCATGTTTGTTTTGTTATACTGACTAGGCCTATATTGTTCCCAAAAACATTCCCTATAAACATTACACCTGAATAACCAATTTCAGTATAAAATATGGCTTAACAATAATTATTATAGAGATAAATATACACTGTATATGTGTACACCGCCCACAATGAATATGTTCAATTGGTGTTAATTCAGTTTTAGAATACACGAGTATTTGTCCACTTGTAAAATTAAAATTTTGTGTCCCTTCTTTTCTAAGTCTAACACTTTTTATGTTGATTATAATAGTTTTCTACTTTTCCTATTTTACCTTGGTGACTTTGGTGAAAGAGGAACTACATCAGAGAAGAACAAAGCATTTTCATCACATATGGGTGAGGCAACCTGAAAAGAGGTGTATAAAACAAATTAAGCAAGGCATTAAATATTGTAGAAAGTGTATAACATTCCAGTCTGAAACAAACAAACAAACAAACAAATATTAGCTCATGCAAAGCTAAACTTTCATGGAAGGATTTGCTGGCAGGCAATGAAATTCAACCCAGTTTCTGAGCTTGCACATTTGACTAGAGACATTCAAAAACTGGTAACATTTTAAGTTGTCGTCCATCTCATTTAGATGGTGTGACAAATAAAATAATAAGGACTATAATGATTTCTATATTCTCACCTTTGCCTGGGCTAAGCGCAAGACTCTAGTTCCTCTTTTTAGTACTTTTCCTAATAATCCTGGTAAAAGGTTTGCCTTTGACATGTCAACATGTCGCCAAAGGCTTTCATCATATCTGAAATTAATTTAAAACTATTTATTATGATTTACCATTTTTTCTTGAAATTTCACTGCAACATAACAAATTTACATTATTTTACACTTAACCCTTCAGACTTAAATTGATGATGTGTTTTTCCAGAAAATACCAGTTACCCACTCCAATGAGCCAAGGAGGGTTATTGGAAATTTCAGTGGGGAGGGGTGGTCTCAAGAGCTAAAATTTTTAAAGGAAAGTATGAACCAAAACTGGAATTTCCAGAGGGATTGGTAGAGAGGGGAGAGTTTCAAACCAAAAAACTCTCTATGGGAGGGGTATGGATATTTTCTGGAACAGCTCAATCTGCCCTTCAAGACTGGGGAGAGACTAAGACTAAGACTGCTTGGAAGAGTTTTGAGATTGTAACAATCTCACTATTCTACTTACGCCAGGCGTTGCCAGTGTCTGCAGACTCGTGCACATTTGACTACTGTTTTCTTGTGCAAGAATTGGAAGATTGAGAG
The DNA here is from genome assembly GCF_042242905.1 of Orbicella faveolata. NCBI lineage: Eukaryota > Metazoa > Cnidaria > Anthozoa > Scleractinia > Merulinidae > Orbicella > Orbicella faveolata. The sequence goes on from NW_028301541.1 coordinate 4,635,024, forward strand.
AATTATTTCATCTGATAATGACATCCAGTAATCTACAATGCAAAATATGAAAGATTAAAATCTTATGATCAGTCAAAGGAAATTAAAGGTAGAGAGAAAAAACTTCAATTTAAGGATTGTACCTGATTATATGTGCATTTTGACTGTTGGACTTCTTTTAGCTTCATCAATCAGATCATGTGTACCAAAGGCATCTGGGTTGAGTGTTGATCAATCAATACCTTCAATCAATACCCTTAATTGACATCTCAATTGATATTCGGTTGACATCATGATCAATACTCGGTCAACACTCGATTGACACTTTATCAACAGTTGGATGCCTTTAGTACACAGCTCTTCCAAGAGACAAGCTATAGCTGAGAGATTTGGCTGAAAGATTTTCAGGAACAGGCCAAGTATGCGTGCAAATGGGCTCGTAAACAATAAAGGAGAAAAGTAGTTCCTCTTTAATTTTCTTTTTTCCTCTCTTCACTCTACATCTTCATTTCTTCACAAGCCTTCTAACCACTTCCTGGCTAGTTGGAAATAATTTCCTTAAAGAGAAAGATAATTGCTACTTTATGCAAAACGTTCTTGCAAAAGTTCTTTTTACTGTAAACACCATGCCCCATAATCATGCAAATTATGACACACGTTTGAATCACATGAGAAACCTGTCAGTTTTTCAAGTTTGTGGTTTATTATTATCCCTTTGGTGTTTTTCTATCTTAGTAGACTACTATTTGCAGGATTCCTTTAATTCAAAGGTTATTTTGTATGTGACCAAAATTAACTCAAAATACTGTGACTAAGCTCCTTTAAACACTAGCTGAAACATCTTGAAGATAAACCATATTTTCAGTTATTTTATCAAACCTTACTTGAAGTGGTTTGCTTATCACTCTTGTTAGCCACAATATTTTCTTGTCTGTTATCTGTACAGTCTGCACACCCCTCCCCGCTTGGTCCATTTATCCAACTTCTGCTGTATGATGATGACAAACCACTTGCTACTAAAGATGATGTTTTACCCCAGTGACTTACAACAAACTTGTGACTGGGAGCCTGGCAACAGGAAAAAAATTATAATTACATAACAGTCAAACCACTGTATGATTTGTGTACCTTAATACTTACTTTGACATCACATGCTGATCATTGTGTTTTCATTAGGGACGGACCATTATTTTTTTGAGGGGAGGGGGGAGGGTGGGCAATTTCCAAAGAAAAATTCCTTCACAGCAAAAACTACCGAAAAAAAATTGTTCAAAAGGAGCTAAATCAAGAAAAAAATCAAGCAAGTGATTTCTACTATCCAGGTCCTATTTTTGATGTTACATAAATTCTTACACAAGCTACAAAAAAAAAATCATGCACAACCTTAAGGCGAGAAAATAAATTCACGCCCCAAAAAATTGCCCAATCACCTCCCTGCCCTGAAAAAAATAGTGATCTATCCCTCACTCAGTTACCGGTAGTTTGAGGCGGTGAATTTCTTTTGTTTGTTCCAATATATACAGTGCATGTGTTTTTAGTGAATCTCCTGGTTTCAATAGAGATCCTCCAGTCTGTTTGCAAGATCTCTGATTTGAAGTTTGCACGCAATGGCAGGTATCCAAATCCCATTCATAATATATTTAACAAATATATTCCATGTTGCCGTGCGTCTGTTCAGTAATAGATCACAGATGACGTTAAAATGTCTTAGGAACAAAAAAGTGTCACACGGGGCGATAGCCGAGTGTGTAACTGATGTTCTTACCACATTTTGACGTCTTCTGTGATCAATTACTGAACAGACGCACTGCAAACAAAACAAAATAAAAGTGGCGTCATCTATGCATCTTTCATACAGTCTATAGTTCAACTTAGCATATAAAAAACTATTTAGTTTTAAGCCATGTTAAAAAATTGAATGTATAAAATTACTCAAAACAAGCTTTGATAAGCTTGGATGTATGTTTTATGGGATGTTCAAGTGGATTATAAGCAACTGTTTTTTTTATAAGACAGGTTTAGACATGTTTTATAACTTTTATAGTGTAAACATGTTCAGGTTTTGGTTTGAGTCCCTTAAAAGTAAGCTGGGCCTTTGTGTTTTGTTGAAGCAGCTGTTAAATTTAAATAAAACATTGCAATTTTTAATGTTGTCTTGTTTTCTTAGCTTTTACGAGAAAACCAATCTGAGGTATCGATATTGTTTGTTTGCATTCTATAGTCACTTGTCTAGCTACATTCGTACACACATACTTTATATTGAATCGAGAGTGAAGGAATATATGGACAAACAACTGAAGTACGTTTTTAAAAACATCAGAAGCATTCGCTCAGCTTTTGACAAGAAATCCACAGATATCCCTTCATCCATACAATACACTGTTATCACTAATCAATACGCACTTTATACGTAAAGAAAACAACAAAGTGCACCATCATAATCTATATTGCACCAGGGAGCCAAATATAAACTAAATTAAATGGCGGGAAAGTTTGCGAATACCTCCCTGCTAAAACCAAATGTTTTAATGGAACAGCGGTTTCTTATTTAAAGATAAATTTTCTCGCTCTGGGTATTCATTCATAAGATTCTTACTTACCAGAAGAATGGAGCGTCGACTGAGTGGATTTACTCTCACGATTTCTTGGCTAAGCTCTCGTTCATCTTCAGCAGGCCAGTGCAGTTCAGTGCAGCCGAGATCTTTGTATGAGGAATTGTCCTTCGAACTGCAAAAAGATCAAGGTAGCATTGAACTTCTTGTCTCAACTGCATCCTTATTTCGCTGTAATTCTGAATCTCACCTGGTTTTCGCGGAAGCTTTACGATTTTTCCTCCGATCTCTCGTTCGCACGGCTGCCATCGCACACAATCGAAGACAAATTTCCCGCTCTGAAGCAAACAACGAATGAACAACAAACAGGTATTCACCGGAGCGAGGTAAGAGGAGTGGATGAGGAACTGGGTCGAAACAGAGTCGAGGCGGAAATATGGAACTGGAACGGACTAATAAAGACGGAATATTCTCGTCTCTGAGTCATACTGTTGTTGATGGCAGGTCATGGAAACATCCTCGGATCATCTCAGAGAATTTCACGATAAGTTAATCCATCGTAGTTACAAAGAAAGAGTTGACTTTTTATAGGGGTTACAGGTAATATTGGATGTTTTTCTTGTGTTTGGTCAAAGAAAGACCCTGTAATAACGTTTATACAATATCAAGCGCCATATCGTTGAGACCTACGGTTAAAGACGGAGCTGTTATGATAACTTTGTATAACACTCTCAATCTCACCCACTTTTTTCTGGAGTACCCTTGTGGTCGACAACAGAGAGAGCGGGCTGTGCAGATAGAGAGGGCCTGTTCTGGGAAAACGAGGGGTACAGCTAAAGAAAACAGGTAAAGAGTCTACGGCGGGCCAATGCAAGTGGTCTATACCTGCACATAAAGCCTGGTTCTCATATGCCGCCGATATACCTGGGATAAAAATAAAATAAAATCTTCATTGACCACTCCCCCAGTGGGGTTTTTCTGGGTCAATGAACCCAAATAGACATCGCCGCCGGCACGGCCTAGGACACCGTTACGGCATATGTGTACATTTATCGCCAAATCATAATCTGTCCCAGGCATTGACCGCCTGCTTACCTGCGAAGTTGAACTGTTGAACTGAGTTCAACTTCGCAGGCAGGCCGGCGGTTGTCGGCGATGAAAATATCTTATGTGAACATCATCTGTGGACGCAATGTATGACGTAACAATTCGATTTTTCCAACAATTCCATATGTACAGATGGAATGGTTAAAATTGCGCCAATTCGCTTTGCATTTCGCGCCAATTTGAGTACGTCGGCGATCCATCGCATATGTGCCGGGGACCCACTGTAACAGATCGCCCAACGTAGTCCGTGTCAACCGGCGACTACGTCGCAGGTAGGTAGGCGGGATGTGAGAACCAGGCAGCCCCAGGCCTTATTCCGTTTTCCATAGTACTTAGCGACAAGGAGTGTTTCTACTACCCACTGGTTGGGATGCTAGTCCGTCGCAGTTACCTCCCAACATTCAGTTCGCCGGTAACGATTCCTACACTTGTATGCTGGTTCTTCCCGCCAATACAGCCAGGGCTCGAAACCGAGCCGCTCAGTCCGGAGTCTACCACGTCTCCATGGGGTATACCAGGCTGACGGGCCGGTAATTGAGTTTCCTTATACTTTTCTCATTTGAATAAGTAATTGTTTCACAGAAAGTAGATGACCGCTCTATTTTCAGTTGTTATGAATATACTGTGTTTATGAGAGTGAAGAATGATCATCGCAGTTAATTTTCCAATTTAAGCAATTGGAAAGAAGAAGCCTGAAAAAATCAGGGCTTCAACGGGATTCGAACCCGTGACCTCCGCGATACCGGTGTGATGCTCTACCAACTGAGCTATGAAGCCACACATTGGGAGCGAGGTCAATTAATTGAGTTCATATCTTCCCGTGAGGAGTGAAATGATGTGAAGTTTATATGAACTATAAACTTCACATCATTTCACTCCTCACGGGAAGATATGAACTCAATTAATTGACCTCGCTCCCAATGTGTGGCTTCATAGCTCAGTTGGTAGAGCATCACACCGGTATCGCGGAGGTCACGGGTTCGAATCCCGTTGAAGCCCTGATTTTTTCAGGCTTCTTCTTTCCAATTGCTTAAATTGGAAAATTAACTGCGATGATCATTCTTCACTCTCATCTACAACCGCAGTTCATATATGAATTATTTCATATAAACTTCACATACTGTGTTTATTTAGCAAAAAAAGTTACAGGGCTTTCGATTTCCATGCATGATAGTTAATTCTGGTTGGGCCGCGTATGAACACCCTGCAAGCAGAGCCTTTCTTACCACATTTACTTCTATATAAAAGAGGCTCTACTCGCGAGGCGCGTATGGGAGGCAACACAAGAAATTATTTTTTTCAGTAATATTTCGCCTTAATGTGCAATTGTTTGTACATTAAGGAGCTTAAAGCGCAGTCGTGTTATAGTATCCAAAGACCATAGAGCCTTCAATACTGTGGCTTAGTAGTTTTACGCTAAAGCGTAAATAACGTTAATGTTGAATAAGGCTGCTTTACAGAAACCCAAACTTTCTGGATACCTCACCACACGATATTGCACTCAAAGCAAAGTTCACAAGAGGTTATGAACTGAAACAGCTAATTAATAGGAGCCTTTAGCAAAGACGTTTTCAAGAATGGAACCACAACTATCTTGTAGCTGGCTTCCAAACTTTAAAACCTGTTTTGCAACATAAGTTTAGTTTGTGAACCAATGGGGTATGAGGAGTTAATAAAAGTTCATTTTATCTGAAGTGAAATGCACGCAACAGTGGCTTTCGCGAGAAAAAAAGTCCCCGCGCTATCAAGGGAGTTCTTCCAAGCAGTACAGGGGGATTAGATACAATTTTAGCCCATTGACAGGGAAGGGGGAAACTTTTCGCAAATCCTTGACAAGTTCGACACAGATGATGGAGGAGTTTCCGATACATGTCGACCATTCAGGAAACTGGCCGAGCATCCACGAAAACGACGAATGTGGTCGCATGAGCTTGACATCACAGGGCCATGTCATGTTGCTTGGCAACCAGACTGGCGAGAACTGTGCGCTCAGTCGGAATCTTCACACAAAAAGAACTACAGTAGTTTCACTGTGTGACGAGAGCAGAACGTAATTCAAGAATGTCGTGCTTTTGACAAAGGTGACTGAATTCACTTTTTCATTCTCTCCTTCTCCTTCTCTTCTCTTGCAGCTGCCTTTGCTGCAGCTTTTGCTTCGGACTTAGCTGAAAAGGATAACAGAACAGAAAAACATAAGCATAGTGTCAAGTAACTTGCAGATCTGTAGCTTTATGTGCTGGTGCATTACACTGAGATCCTTCTCTTAGTATAACGTTATTTTCAGTCAAGGTAATAGTTCAGTTCTGGCCCTTTCTCCGTCACGCAACGTTACGTTCTCGAGAAAAAGGGTCGAGAGCGGAGCGTTGCGTGACAGAGAGAGGGGGCCAGAACTGAATTATCAGGTTTGTAAAACTGACATGCAAAATGACGGAGAGCATTCTCGAGGGCTTCTTAGAGGTTCCGTCAGTATTTATATCCCGTCTCTGAATTTGTAAGCACGTCGCATAAAATAAAATACTTGCCGATACGCGATCCAAGGAATGAGTAGCTTTTACTTTTCCTGTACGCTTCAAATGGATCCTTCATGTCAGCACCTACTCCCTAGAGATAGACGAACATCAATACATCAATACTCCCTAATGATTATCATACGTTTCTTTTAATGTGAGCTTTAAGAATTTGTTAGCGCATCAAGGCAATATCCCCTGGTCAAGGATGATTTTCTCATTCTCATCACCAGACTGCTTAACATTATGTTGATATTGTAAGGAGAAATGAGATGTTCATCACTGTTAGTTCAGTTGTGTTTTCTTGTAATTTCTTAAAAGTTCTGAATTAAATCTTGATGAATTACCCGTTTTTCATAAATAGTTATCATTGATCGATTGACTGATTGATTGAATGTCTAAGGCCTCATCCACACTACGCCGGAGGAATTTAAAAACGGAGCTTTCACTCTGAACACGCATCAATTTTTTTCCGTCTACACTTCGCCGGAGAAATGTAAAAACTAAAAAAATCACCGGTCATTTTGGATTTGCGTTTGAGGAAATCTTGGTCAAGGAAATCACATGATTTTCGTGACGCCATCGTTTTCGAAAAGCTCCGTTTTCAAACTGTTTTTCCGTCCACACGAAAACGAAAAGCCGGTGTTTTCAACTTCCTCCGGTTTGAAGAGCGTTTTCGAAAAGTTCCGTTTTCGTGACGGGATTATAGTGTGGACAGAAGGCCTAACAGGAGCAATAAAGCTCGGTTTTCAAATTCCTGCGACGTAGTGAGGAGGGGGCTTAATTGATTGATCGATTCACCGACAGATTGTATCTCTTACCTTAAACTTGTCAAACTTATCCCGAACCTCTCCCCCTGATATCGGATCATAGATTCCTTGCTGACTCCTACCCAGGCCAGCTCCTTCCCATCCTAAACGCAAGGAAAAAACAGAGGACACTGAATTAGCAAATAATGTCACAGCTGTACGTACAACGTAAGGGGCACGTAGATGCAGGCATTACAAGGACTGATTTAGTACTGCACCTTGCTCTGACGTTTTGCTCTGTATGTAAATTAAGTTGGTCTACATGAAGTTACGGTGTAAATATGGAGAGTAGGGTTTGCAAATCACGTTTCATATACTGAAGAAGGGCTCATCCTCGGAGACCCAGGGGTAGTTAGTTGCGGCGGGAAGAAATAAATCGGGCAAAAAAAAATGAAGCGTCGAAGGGTTACAAGTAAGGGGGAAAAGCCTTACTTGTAAACCTTCGACGCTTCAGTTTTTGCCCGATTTACTTCCTCCCGCCCCAACTGACTGCCCCTGGGTCTCCGAGGATGAGAAGGGCGAAGTCCGAAACATTTAATAAACAAGCTACTATTTAACACTCTAAAGGGCCTTTTCAGCCTCATATTTAGTTTATCGTCATAGTGTCACGCTTGCTCAAACTTTTTCCAAAGAATTGAACTCACCCATTTTCTTAAGCATCTGATGTCCCACATTACTTTCATCCAGTCTCTGCTCAGGCACCTTTGACGTGTACGATGGACTGGAAACGAAAAAAAAAAAGGACAAAAAAACTTTTGAGTCAGCTTACGCATGCATGTGTTCCTGAGTCGTAAGGAATTTTACTCCATTATCCGCAAATACCACTAAAATAAGAGGGAAGTGCCTTTTTAACACTCACTGGAAACTTGGTGGAGTGGGACTTCTACCAGGACTTCTGTTAGACTTGAACATTGGCGAGATTGAACGTGACCGTGATCTCGAGCGTGATCTTGAGCGTGAGCGTGACCGAGATCTCGAGCGCGATCGTGATCTAAAAACAGAAAGAGAGATTCATATGGGGACAGTACAGTCGTGATACAATGAAGAAACGTTGCGAAACCAGTACATTTATACCGTACTATACAAACGAAATTGTCAGATGCAATTGCACTTAAGGTCAGTATGACATGTAACTTAATTTGCTGTAAAAAAAATACTTCAAAATACATCAATGTAAAGTGTTTAAAAATATCGTTGTTGTTGTTGCTGCTGCTGTTGTTGTTTTGGTTTTTGCAATACAATACAGAAACTGAAGCCTCTACAAAACGATTAATTTAAAACTTCGAGACATGATTTATTCATTACCAGAATTATTTACTGCTTAATTTACATGTAACGCTTCCCCCTCCCCCCACCCCCCCGCCCCTCCTCAATCTTCGTAAGGTGATTCTGTGTTACCTTCTCCTCTTCGGAGAGATGGACCGGCTTCGAGAGCGAGAGTGACGTCTCCTGGGAGATCTGGAACGAGATCGAGACCGAGATCGCTGCTGCCGAGGAGAAGGGGAACGAGAACGTGACCGTCGGGGTGATCTGGACCGAGACCTTGATCTGAAGACAAAAAGAAGTGATGATAGTGAGTGGAAAAATCAGTAAATGAACCTTAAGGAATTTTAAACACAGTATAGAGATGAGAATTACCGGTAATTTACTTCAACAAAAGAATGCATGACAACATAAAAAAAGTGTTGGCTGATACGACTTTCCTCTGAAAAATCAGAAGTAGTTTAATTTAGTTCATTTTCCTTTTTTAAGCCTTACCTTGATCTGCTTGGTGGGAATTCTTGCACTTTGAGTTTCTCTGCTTCCTCGCGATCTTTGATGTACTTCAGCTTTGCTTTGTAAAATTCAAATAAACCACTTTGCTCCCAACCCTCACTAAAAAGAACAGGGTTACAAAAATATTAGCCACAAAAAGTGTCATTAAGGACTGATCGGCTAAAACAGATTTCCACGAGTACAGTGGTCATGTAGCACAAATGCAGAAAAATGCTTTACTAGCAAAAGAACTACGAATATTTTCAAATTAGTACGAAAAATATATTTAACATATTTACATATTTAACCGCGTTTCAGTATCCCCTGAACCTAGGCAAAGCAGCTTTTTCAAGATTTTACGGAGATCTTCGGAAAACGTCCGTGTTTTCCGACGATTTCAGAAGATCGTACTCCCGGGGTTCCATCCTAACCCTAGATACAAAGATATCAGTTCTCCTTACCAATAGCTATACATCTCTTTCAATGTTTGCTGGGAGAATTAGAAGGAAAATCAATGTAATATGCCTTAGTTGATGACTTTCTTTGCCCTCATCACTTGTCTGCTTAACAATATATGGATATTGTAAGGAGAGATTATATGTTGGTAAAACTTTGTAATAAAAAGCTCAGGGTATCACCAACCTATTCCTGGGCCTCTCGTGACTGGGAGGACTGTAAAACGCTTCAACTGCAGCCAGAAGTCTTTCACTTGGTGGCTGCGGTGCGGGAAGACGAAGAGCAGCCGGATCTATTGGTTTGTAGTCCACGTCCGGCAACTATACCACAGAACAAAATAACCGACTCAAGAGACTATTTGATAAATTTTTTCACCTCTTTATCTTCGAGTCTGATTATTTCTTGGCCAAACAGTAACATCAACTTAGTAAGGGAAGCACTAACCTTCGTACTCATGTATGGACTTCATTCGGTACACAGATGCTTTTTAAATTTACCCCGGTATTTTAAAGTACAGTGAAGTGCACAACTCTGGCATATTCGAAAGAAAATTTAAAAGCCAACAAATGCACGTACAAGTAGGGTAAGATGCGCCTCAGGTGATTTTTTTTTTTAGCAATTATGCATATTTTATATGCATTGAGTGAGCGGGGCGAGATCATGAATGGACTGATATCACCTGACATAGGCCCCTGAACAAGTAGTATATCAAACACGAAACACCGTGTTTGGCCACATTTCTGAACACAGAGAACACGGAGAAATGAAGTCGTAAAAATCTATGTTTATTAAGATCAGATATCCAGTGACTTTGAGTTTGAGAAGCCAACGTCCGATTCAGTTGTTAAGTGCATCATTTGAACACAAGTATCTGGATAGTATGCTATAAAATGCATTACCATAACTAACGCAAACAAGCGTCTTGACTTAGTGCCACTTACCCCTACTAAGGGAGCCATAAGGCCAGCAGGGAGCTCATAGTACATGGCTGTAGGTATGATAGGTTCAGGGATGGGTGGCTCGGGTGGCATGTCATATTCCTCCATACCGTACCCTTCCTCTTCTTGCGATCGGCCGTGGTTGTAGTCGTTCACCATTGGTGGCGGTCCCCTGCCATCATACTGCTCAAATTCTGGCCTCTGGTGCTGGTAGTCAAACTGTTGAGGTGGACCACGGAATGGAGGAGGCGGCGGTCTGGATAAGAAAGCCAGAGAGATAACAAAGTCAAAGTTACATCTACGGCCCCGTCCACACTGCATCGGAGGAATTCGAAAACGCAACTTTATTTCTACGGTTACGCCCGCCGTCCACACTAATCTGTCACGAAAACGGAGCTTTTCAAAAATGCTCTTCAAACCGAAGAAATTTGAAAACGCCGGCTTTGCGTTTTAGTGTGGAAAGAAAACATTTTGAAAACGGGCTTTTCAAAAACGATGACGTCACGATAATCACGTGATTTCCCTGCCCGAGTTTTCCTCAAACACAAATCCAAAATGACCGGTGATTGTTGCGTTTACGAATTTCTCCTGCGTAGTGTGGACGGAAAACATTTCATGCGTTTTCAGAGTGAAAACACCTTTTCCAAATTTCTCCAGCGTAGTGTGAACGGGGCCTAAGTTGAACAATCACCACTACAGTCAAAAATTTAGAGTCTCATGTACACGGTTGTAGACCGTAAAACAAACAAACAAACTTTATTGAGTATTCCCAATGGAGCCTTTCAGGAAGAATAAATTTAAAAAGAGATTACAGTATTTAAATCCAAAGAAAACCAACGTCACATTTAGAGAGGACGTTGGGTTTTGTTTTGAGTCAAGATCAATTTTTGTGGCGAGGTGCAGTTTTGTTTGGACATCCATTTTTTTTGTAGACGGCGAGTTTATTATGGACGTCAAGTTTTGCTTGATCATCGAGTTTTGTGCGGATGTCACGTTTAGTGTGGATATCGAGTTTTATATGGACGTCACATTTTCGGAGGACATCCGGTTTAGTATGGACGTTGAGTTTTGTGAGGACATCAAGTTTTGTGAGGTCGTCGAGTTTTCTGAGGACGTGCAGTTCTGTGATGACGTCGAGTTTCGTTGAGATGTGACCAAACTGCAAGCCCGAAAATTTGTTATCATGGTACTTTGCGTTGAGGCCGTTCGCGCTAATAGTTTCTGTGCATCCTTACTGCGCACGCAAATTCACACGCCACGTCATGCATCGAGCGCGCGCTAAGTAAGAAAAATGAACAATGACAGGGCAGATGGCCATTGCTATAGCTTTGCCTGGATTTAACGATCTTGGACGTTCGGTGACTCCTATTTTTCTTTTGAGGGATCATTTCCTCTGCCGATTTTCTACGTTTAGCGAAAAAAAATGAAGAAAATCTATCGATTAGATGATTGATTTTTTTTCCAAAATGCATCATTCGAATTCCGTTCTTTTTAGCTCTTCGTTTATCCGTGCGACGGTTTCAAATGCCACTTGAGGGTTAAGTTTTGTGAAAACGTTGGCAACATTTGGAATCATTAACGCAACGGATTCACCGTTGACTGCTCAGTTCTGCGGGTTAAAAGAAAGAAGTCGTTCTATTTATACAGTGGGTTTCTACTGTAAACCAAGAACAAAATCTAAACAGTCTAGATACTAAATGTATATCCACTTACCTTCCATGGTAGCCTTCATCATGGAAGTTTGGAGGCACATGGCCATACATCGCTGGAGGTGGGTGTCTGAAATCTGGCATGTATGGTGGAGGAGGAAAATGAGGAGCAAATGGCGGAGGGCCGTGACCATAATACTGTGGTCGCTGGTCACCAAATGGAGGAGGAAATGACTGAGGGTGCTGCTGATAGGGGGCTGCTGGATATGGTTGCTGCTGCATGGGTGCCTCCTCCTGCTAATGTAATAAAACAATAGTCTATCAGGGGGGGGTAGTAATCGTTGTCATGGGGATGAAGAGGGATTTTGCTTTTTATTGTTCCATGAATTCCACAACACAAACTACTAATCAAATTAACAAAATACCCTGTAAGAAAACATGGCACAAAAGTCGCCATTCTATACAACAATTAGATTATGAGCTCGAGATATCTATGGGTTATTAGTTGATGAGGACGAAAGTAAGATTCTAACTTTCGATTCCAATTATTTCTATTCTTAGTATTGAACTTCACGCGTTAGAAAATTTGTGCGGACTGAATTTTCAATTTGACATTTCTAGTCGTGTACACGCCTTCAAAAAATTCGAGTTTTCTTAATTCAGGAAACCGTGAATGTCCTTCTTTTAGTCTTTTCAGGGATTTGGTTTTTCATTTGTTTCTAACTGTTCTTTCAAAACTTCGAAGAAACGAGAAAATGTTCCAAATTTGTCTACCACACCAAGCCACTGTACACTAATGGCTGATAGTGTGTGCAATGGCTCAGCCAATCAGATTACAGCATTTGCATTAGTATACTAGTAGAATTCTACTAAAACTTGATAGAAACACAGAACTAGCAGAAACTATTGATGTAAAGATAGTGCAAGAAAATTTTTCTTTCTTTTCCTCGCATTATTTTCTTGTTGTTAGGACACGTTTTCTCTGCGTTTCTATCGAGTTACAAAAACACTCTTGAAACTTTCCCCTGCAGCTCGTGTATAATGGCATTTCTTGTTCTCTTTAAGACTAAAACTTCAACTCGTGTTCTATAACTTTGTCGAAACAAGAAAAAAATTCTCCATTTCTTAAATCCAAACTAATAGTGTACCCTTTTCTCTGTTTCTTCTGCTGTCATTTGCTCTGCATGTTCTTCTTTGACTTCTTTCTTAACAGGATCTTTTGCTTGTTCCTTTGTTTCATCAATTGTCTCTTGGGAACTCTCTTCTAGTTTTTGCTGCGCTAAATTATCTGAAGAAAGCAAATTAAAGATGACATTACACATAAATAAAGCAGCATCAATGCATGGGGGTACATCAATTAAAATGCAGATCAAGCAGTTTAAGTTCTAACAATGGCCGCAATCAATGTGCTGTGTTCCTCGACTAAACACCTTTCTCTCACAATTCTTCTAGTGGATTCTATCCTTCACAAGTATCTTGTTTGAGAAGATCCAGATTACAGAAGTACTGTAAAAGGTAGAAATTTTGTGGGGCTAGTGAGAATGACTTTCAAGCTAGCCTGAATATTGGTTTTTGTTGCACCTACATTTGCAAGCAAAAGGGTTTGAAACAGTGAGCTACCTTTTCTTCCTTGTTGAGGTTGCTGGTCTGCCTGTGGTATCGGCTGGTTATCCTGTGACTGCTGATAATATTTCTTATAACGTTCTGGTGGAATATAATAACCTTCAGGAGAGGATACAGTGGAACACATCAACATCTGTTGACGCTAAGACTGGTGGACATATTTGCATTAACATTCTATGCCAAAACTCCAGTTCAGTATTTACGGTGTGAAAAATAAAAGATAATGATGACGACAATGATGATGACGATGCTGTCTATGTAGTATCCAATGCCAGACCATGCGGTAAACAATACTAACTACTTATTATCCCAGGGTGAGGTCTTAACAAAAAAAATCTCAAACCGCAACCTTGCCATATTGACCTTGCTATTGCTTGGTCAATATGGCAACGCCAAGGTTTGAGATTTTCCCGTAAAAACTGAATTTTCGAGGTTAATAAGTTGTTTATTATATGGCTTTTTGCTTTGGCTTTGCCACCTGTAATTGGCCCATGGACATTACAGGAGAGTGCCCTACAATTGGTCAATCAGAGTGTGCATTATATCAACTATAAACCTAAGCCATATAATTAAGTTTAATAAAGAGCATTTGACGTGTCAAACCTTGGTTAAAGACTTGTTCTCGAGCTGCATCAACTTTACTCTGACCAGCTTCAGAGTTTTTCAGTTCCTGGAAAGTTAACACCAACAGTGTCAATAAGAGTTTTCTATAAATTTCAATAAATAACCCTTATAAATAACCATACAATGCTCCTGTAGGTAGTGTTCTCTTTCTATGTATTTTAATTTAGACAGTGTAAAATTATGTAGGTAAAGTCTGCATATGAGCCAAGAGGCCCATCAGGACAACACTTATCTCTGGTTTCAGTAGCATGAAGCGACTAGAAGTATTTCTACTCTACTCCCCCCTGGATCGGATGCTAGTCCACCACAGGATTACCCCCCAACATTAATTTTGCCGCTACCCATTTATACACCTGGGTAGAGAGAGGCACTGTGAAGGTTAAGTGTCTTGTCCAAGGACACAAGCACAATGTGTCCAGCAAGGGTTCAAACCGGGACTGCTCGACCTTGAGGTGGGTGCACTAACCATGAGGCCACTGCAGCTCCACATGGTCACTGATGACATCTTAATTTGGTAATATTTGAGTAATATTTTTTTTTCATTTGTGCATTTTTCTTGCTATGAATTTTAATTTAGAGTGTAAAAATATGTAAATAGTGCAAATCTGATCTGCTAAACTGATAACACCGCAGAATACTTGTCATAGTCTCTAACTGTCTAATAGAAAGTCTGAAAGAACTTGATACCGGACCGTCAAACAAACCTGTAAGAGGGATGCCTCAAAAAGGTTATGACTTTCCCAGATTCCTAAAACCTTTGTTACTTTCTGCAGATTTTCTGGAGACTCTCCAATCTGTGTGCAAAAGAACAAAGGCACTATGATGTCCTCAAGGGATTTCTTTAGGTCTTGTGCTCCTTTCCTCTGACAATGATGAAGAATGTCATTGACAAGGTAGACTATATGAAGCTTGTGTTGAAACTGCATTCCAGGACCAAGTGCTCTAAATGATATATTTGAATATAGTCAGAAGAGTCAAAAGCACAGTCATAGGCAGTCACTATGTAAACATAAAACTACACAATCTTTATGTATGTGCATTTGACGGAATTCCCTGTGAAACAAATATCAAGCAAAAAAGCTAACTATCTCAAAAATGTTCTCTTTTAGAGTAATCATATCCCTGTCACATCTCTTAGACAAGCCTTCTCATAGAGTTTTAAAGTTGTGTGCCATACAAATAAACAGTGATCAATATAGTTTATGCTAAAATAATTCAGAAGACAGTAAACTATTCATTCTCACTTGCCTGATGGGCAAGGGCCCAGGCATGTCATCTGCCAACTAAATCAAATAAAAGTAAACTAAGAGTTGCCCAAGGCATGCAAAATTTGAGAGCAGCTTGTCTGAAAGGCAAGCTAGAATTCAAGTTTTTTTCAAGCCCTGTACACAAGCTATTTTTTTTGTCAAAAGTAAAATAAATTCTACAAACCTCTTGAGTAAATACTGAGAAATCTGATAGCACTGTGAAGGAGTCTTTGCATTTGTAAAGATGAAATTCTTTCCATTCTACAAAAAGCAATGAAAATACACATGTATTTGATTAATGTGACCATGTAAAACCAATAATAATAACAGATTAGTTTTAACAATCAGTTTTCTACAATATGCTGCTACCAAACTGTTTACTCTCTATTATTGTTTAAGGTATAACACACCTTAACATAAATAATGTATCAGTCCTGAAAAAAGAAACTTACCTACAGAGTATTACAATACCTAGCTTGAATCCAAACATTAGAGACCTTTAGATTGGACTTCAAGTACAAGATTCAGTATGAGTGTGATTTGCGAATTTCAAAGCAGTGACATTTCCAGAGCCTTCGCTCTTCATGTTACTTTAGGTTGAGAGGGTAGCTCATGGGATAAGACGGGTATGTGATGTGATAATGTGAAGCCTGTAAGCTAGAATTCGAAAGTCATACTCAATATTGTACTCATACACAATATCTTAAGTCCCATATTTAGTATAGGTAATCATACAGTTTCAAGTTCAATTTGGAGTTAATTTGCACAAGGGAGTTTTTCAAAAAGCTGAAATTGCATGAGCCACTTCAGCGAGTGCAATTTCAGCTTTTTTAAAAACTCACAAGTGCAAATTAATTCCAACTTGAGCGAGAAATGATATAAACATGAAAAAAATTTGCGTGGAGGAAATGCCGGAAGACCTTTCTTGAAGGCATTTTTTCTCATTTGAGAAAACTTTTTTCAAAGTTTCTGCACTAAATTTTCGTCATCATTTTATGTGATATCATTGGCTTAGAAAATTTCCTATTTTCTTTCAGCCAATCATAATCTAGAATTACAATGTGTAATTTGCACTGATGTTACACTTTTTGCACTGATGTTACACTTGAACTACACTGCTCTAAGCCAATCAGAATCAAGTAATTTTTTATGTATATTATTATAAACATTAACACCACGCTTTAAGCAAACTAGATTAGGTTATAACAAGACCCTGAATGGCTTACTGATATAGAATCCTTAGTACAGGACTCCATAATCTTGTGTAATAGGGTTTCTAGTTCTGTGATATCCAGTTCATGGGGTTGCTGCTGTAATGTAGCAGGGGGAGGTTGGTATATAGGAATGGAGACAGCAGCTTGGGCCTGTTGTTGTTGTTGTTGTTGTTGCTGCTGCTGCTGCTGCTGCTGCTGCTGCTGTTGTTGTTGTTGAAGAGCTTGCATCTGGTAAAAAAATAAAAAATTAACACAACTTAACCTTCATTTTAATCATTTTTTCCAATTACAGTGTTGCATTTGGCAGATTTTACAATTCAATTTCAATTTATTGTACACTATGTACAGAATTTTAAAATTTACATCTGTGTTATAAAATAAAGATGGAAAAAGAAACAAATGTTGCATATGGCTATGGAGAAAATTAAAAACAATATCTGTACGGTAACCAGAGTAGCCATTGGCTTTCATGCTAGTTACCACCATGTTAAAATAGATGAGCAGAACAAAAACATATTACTGAAAATAAATTACTGAAAATACATTACTGAAAATAAAATACTGCAAACACATTACTGAAAATACATTCATTTACAGTCACACACAAGTTCAATTGTCCTAGGTTCATGGCTAAAACACTAGCATTCTTTTTTCATACTATGCAGCTGTTTAACTACATGCAAGAGATACATGTATGTTAACGGCACTGTGTTGGAGAGAGTCTCCAAAGAGATGTTGCCACCCATTTTCAGCATGATTTTAAGACGCTCACAATCATAACTCAGGGCTCAAAAAATGGGTTGTCCTGTCGCCTGGGACAAGTAGGTTTTCCTGCCACGCAATTTAGTTTTCATTCTCACCTGCCCGATGGGCAAGGACCAGGTAACTCATCTGCCAACCAGATTATGTTAAAAGGGAGCAAAATTTGAGGGCTGCTATATGAGGAAACTGGAATTCAAGCTTTTGAGCCCTAATAACTTCCCGGTAATACACTTGGAAATACATGTATAACAGGAAAAGTTGTGATGGTTTTACTTTGTACAGCAGTACTTGATAATATCTATTCCACATGCTAACATCAGTACCTGTTGTTGGGCCTGTTGCTGTGCTTGTTGCCATGGTGCTGAGTTGATTGACTGCTGAACAATTGCTTGCTGCACTAGATGTGCTTGAGGGTTTGTACCAAATTGTGCTGCTGCTTGTTGTACCAGTTGTTGCTGGTTTTGCCGATGCTGCTGAGTTTGTTGCTGAGCTAATAATAGAGCAAGAGAAAAATATTATGTATTTTTTTTAGGTGATTAATTAGGTTGCTTTGTATTCATTCCCATTGGGATAATCAGGCCTTTATATACCACTCCTTGTGAATATCACACCACTTGACGCCAACCAGTTTACTCGAGGCTGTTTTTTCCTTATTGTTTATATTGTTGTTTAAAATAGCGTGTGACATTTTTGCATATTCTCTGACTTGTAACCTGTATTCAGCGTGTCTCAGATTCTTGTAAATAAACTCGATCATTGCTAGTGGCTCCCTCCACTATTTGTTGTATTGCTTGTCTCCTCCACTTATAATAGAAATGTTTTCTATTTGGCTGAGCGAAGTGAAATACAGTAGAAAAGCTGTTTCAAGCAGTATACAGGAAGAGTCACATTTAAGCCTACTCATGTGGCCTTGTTCCCATGAGTCTTCTGAAGCCAATTTCTGACTAAGTACAAATCCATCTAGTACATTTTACAAATTGAGTAACCATTACTAAGTTTAATCTCAGTGTGGCACACTATCTTGAAACAGCACAATGACCCTGAACAATGCCCGCACTCAAATTGTTCAGTCCACAGTCTGACACTCTTATCTATAGGGGAAATTTATGGGAAATTCATTCGAAAATTGTGGACTACCTCTAGAGGTACTACTATTTTACTGTTGAGAAAAAGTTGGAAATTTCTTCACCATCAGCTCGTTTCACCATTTTGAGTCCCTCATCAGTGGTGAATATTAACCAGAAACCAACTTTTTAAAAGTGCAGGTGGCATTTGTTCCAGTTTGCAGAATAAGAAAAACCCTATAGATCATTATTTCTCCAGTTTGCATTATCCCATAATGGGAGAACAATATCCAACCAGCAATAATCTCTTTAAAAGAGCTAACAAATATTTCTAGAGATAACCAATAAAGGCCTTACCAATTTCAAATGAAACTTTCCATCTATAGTAGTTGTAGAATTCCCCACTAAACAAAAATGCAAACTTTGGATTTCCTTTCTGTTTCTCCTTGGTCATCTCCTCAAATTTGCTGCCATTTCTGGCAACAAAGTTTGCAAGCTTGTCAATGATATTCTTCTGATCTTGATCTAGATTCAAATAGATTAATATTAAATCAGTCAACAATCAGTCTTGTTTAATTTGGGTAAAACTTGTAACAGTCATATTCATAGCCCTGAAATGCCAAAATCAAATGGAATTTAGAAGTTTTGGCCTAGTCCAGTGGATAAGCGTTAACAAAACAATCCATGCTATCCACCGCTGATTAGTGATTTATCTGGCCCACGTTGTGTAATAGGTGGATAACACTAGCTACCCAATAAATCACTATCAAGATTATAGTGTGGTTTGTTTAGTTAACACTAATCCACTGGATAATGATTTATCTGGTGGATAGAGTTATCCAGCCTTGAAACAACTGGGACCTGGTGGAGAGCATTATCCAGGTTTCAAATATCCTGGGCCTAGATTTTAAGTAGGGAGGTAAGCTGCTGAACTAAAAGAAAAACCCTTGTACCAATAAAAGAAACAAAGACAAATTCAATCTACATGATTTCATGTTAGAATCAAACATAGGCCACATTAGCAGGAGGCAAGTAGTTAACTAGTATTCAGCTATTCCTGCTCCCTTGAGATCAAAGTATCAAAAAAAGTTGAATTTTTTTGAAATTACCTTTTATTCAAAATAAAATTAAAAAAAGCCCCACATTTAATGGGACACAGTGACAGAGTAGGAAGCCAGTTTGAATTTTGTCTGAAATTAAAATGATGATTGACACTACACCTCAGGGGTTTCATAAAGGGCCAGGCACCATGCAAATTGGCCTGCTGTGAGGACATGGTGATGCACTGTCGAGACGGAGAAAAAGGGCTTGGGCCACAGCTGGAGCTCCATCCAAAAGCTGGCTGGAGACAGACAGCTGTGGAAGTCCTTTGCTGCTGCCCTGTATACCAGTGGGTGTAATAGGAACTGAACTACCAGGCAAATTGGCCTGCTGTGAGGATGATTTTGCCCGCTTCATTTGACCATCAAGAGGAAAGGTTTTTTCTGTTTGCCCTGCCTGTGTAAACCAGTTGCCTTCCTGGTGAAAACATTAGGCTGATTTAGCAAGAGAACGGAAACATCACTTGACAACGGCGTGCGCAGTACAAATACCCAAATATGGTCAAATTAGAACAGAATCCAGGTTTTTCCATGCGTCCTGCAGTCGTCATCTGACATTCCTGTCCTGTTGCTAAATCAGCCTATTAATGAACCCCTGACACCTTAAAAGAAAATGGATTCGTCCAGTTTCATTGAACCTTTAACTCTCTCTCGCCACTGTTTTCATGAGTCAAGAGGGTCACCAGACTTGATTAATATCTAACACAGCTAACAGCTTTGAATGTTTGCCTAGCTTTGAATATGATTGGCTAGCAGGGGCCATCCCAAGATTTTGGGAATCAAAGGATGGGGTTATTCTGATTCATATAATCTCAGGCTCTTTCAACGTTTAAACCGTTAGCCGTGCGAGACAAGAAATGTAACACAGTACTTGTACTTTACCTTCAGGTGGAGGAAATGGAGGGGTTTGAGAAACACCAGACATCGTGCAATGTTGTAAACAACTTCCAAAGAAGTACGACTTGCACGGCTCTACCACGAAAGAACACCTTGAAATTCTACATATAATCCTTCTTTAAATACCTTTTCATATAAATAACACATTAATCTCTTGATATACGGTTTAGGTGAACATTTTTAGCGCTTCTTTGACACAAAACCCAAACCTCTTGTCAACTCGTGCAAGCCCCCATGATAATCGCACCCAGTCCCCGAGAGCAGCAATGTTCAAACGCATGCGCAAGTGGATTGCGAAATTTAAAAACAAACCGCTGGTCTAGTCTATAAAGTCAGTAATTTTCATCAACTTGCATCATTTTGTGAGGCAGAAATTTGGCAAACAACTGTTTGAAATGGCCCTTCAACGTACTCTTCGACGTATGGTATCTCCGGCAAATAATATGCTTCTTTTCTGTCGTGCTCAAAGTACAGGAAGTGCCGCGATCGGTATCCTTTTTCTACGAAAAATACCTTTGTGAATTTTTGTTATGCAACTTATTCATGTGAGCTTGTACAGTGGAACCTCTCCTTACGGACAGCAAAAAAAGAGACATCTATACTATGGACGGCTTACTTGATCCCAGAGAAACCAGAATTGATTCAATCGCTACCTCTACAATACGCACACCTCCATGATACGGACACTTTGCTGTCCATATTGTGAAAGAGGTTCCTCTGTACGTGCGGGTACACATGCCTTACATGACCTATCAACTGTGCGAGCACTTACTTTGTGAAGTGTTAACCACAAAGATAGATCATTCATGTTATAGTGACTGAAATACTATTTTCCTTAACTCACAAAATGATAGCGAAAGAAGCAAGCAGGGAGAAGAAAAAAGAAAACTTCGGTAAGTAGTCAGCTTGAGAGGAATTTGGGGCGAGAATTTTGGGGGCGGCAACTGGGCGTGAAAGGGGGTAAATATAAAATTTATTTTTGCACTGAATGACTTCTAGAGGTATTTAGAAAATAGCCCAAAGAAAATATGCAAACTGATTCATTTAAAATCATGTTTCTATAACTTGATAGAAACACAGAACTAGCATGAGTTGTTTATTTTGTTAACAAGGGCAAACTACTACGCTACTCACCATCAGTAACAGAATAGATAGTGAGTAGTGTAGCCAATCAGAGAATGGCATTCGCGATACAATGGTAGTAGATTAATACTAAAACTTGATAGAAACGTGGTACAAGTTTTCTATATCTAAATAATTAAAACACATTTTTTTTCTAATCCTTAGTTCGATTTAACTGGCAAGATCCTCTCAGCTTGGAGAGTTGTCTGACCAATGAAGAAATCATGGTCAGGGATCAGTTTAGAGATTACTGCCAAGAAAAGCTCATGTCTAGGGTTTTGATGGCAAACAGACATGAAGGTAAGCTATATAAAGCCTTCCGTGGACTTACTTCTCTCTATAATGTCTGAGTTTCTTGAGATATGATATTTGAACTTTGTCAATCATAACTTCACCCATCAAGCCTGTGACATCAGATTTACAATGTTGTGGTACCGACTTCATTTTTTCTCAGTGTGAGACTTCACAATCTTGGTAAATAAGCAATTTAATGTAGATTCAGTTGTATTCTTGCATATCTGAAGCATAGAAATGACTACCCAGATGAAATTTTCACCCTGTTTTCCCTGTAGTAGTAAATAATGAAGGGCCTGTGCTAATACTGTGGAATGGTGGATGGGGACATGTTATTCTTGACTAGGAAACTTACTTATTCACTGCCTTGTATGCCCATCAGAGCTAGAAACAGTTAGTTTGGCAAGGTTATCAGTGGTGTGAGAAGAGATCATTATTATCCGATCTGCCACCACGTTCTCAGAAGAACCATTAAAAGGAATGCAGAGATTGAATTAATATTTTGAGCAGAAATATGGTGTGGAGTGAAAAGGGTTACCAGTGACAATGTTTAACTCTGGTAAAGGATTGAAAGATTGGTTTTGAACTATGTAATAGTGTCATGCTATATAGTTATAATATATAGCTGAGTCTTTTAAATTTTGTTTTTCTTTTATCTACAGTCTTTGATCAGGAGATTATGACTGAGATGGGATCTCTTGGAGTTCTTGGTTGCACAATTCAAGGCTAGTATAGTGTAATTTATTAATAAGAAATGACAATACATATTTGGAGAACATTTTTCCCTGCCATAACTGTATGATAGTTTTGAACAAAAATCTTGCTTTTAACTTTGGTTTTCTGTTATCTTTTTGTTAGGTTATGGATGTGCAGGTGTCTCATCAGTAGCTTATGGACTTATCGCAAGAGAATGTGAAAGGTTTGTAATAAATTAATGTTCTGCTTTATTTCTACTCTGCCAAGGAATATAAATTGGTAGTGCTTTTAAATTGTTGGAGAAGCCTGACAGAATGCTGGAAGTAACCAGTCAGAGTTTTACTTGATTCCTGTCCAGTGGGAGTACCAACACTCCTAGCTGCTTTATGCCACAGAAACTGGAGTTGAGTACCAAGACCTATGAGTCAATTGGGCTTTAAAGACTTGTCTACTTTTTCACTATCTGAAATATGGGAGTTTGAATGAGCCTGTGAGGGTTTTATGTAGTACAAAGTGACAAATAGTAACCAATTATAGCCTGTGTTCAAATCCCCACTTTTATCGCTACCACTCCTTTCTAAATCCAAAACAGCCACCATTACTGAATTTACACCTCTGTACAAACCTTAAAATGATTGACTTTGTATAATTTTAACAATGTTATTGTGCTAACGATGTCACCAGGGTGGACAGCAGTTATCGGTCAGCTATGAGTGTCCAGTCATCTTTAGTGATGCACCCAATCAATACTTTTGGAAGTGAGGAACAGAAAGAGAAATATCTGCCAAAGCTTGGTAAAGAACATATTAAGTTGAATTTTGTATGTATCTGACATCTATTTTGGGTATACAATAAATGATAGCATTTGAAGGTAAGGAAAAATTTGTAGATTGTGCACTGAAGATTCTGAAGCAGAACTCAAGGGGTCATCCATTTGAGTATTAAAGTCATTAATTAAAGTAATATTATTAAAATTAGCATGATTTTGAAAACACCAAAATAGTAAAGGTAACATGATTTTCTCAAAACAGTTTTTTCTCTTAGGGTCACTTAGACGAGTGTTTAGTTATCGAAAAGTGGGTATGGTGGAGGAGGGAATGGCATGTTCCACACTAATTTCTTGTCCCATTCCCCTTTAGGCTAAAGCATCTTGCCTCATAATCCCTGCTGGATTTTGAAAGAAAACCAGACTGTCAGCAGGCCAATCGAAAGTGCAAATTGATTGATTGATCTTCTTTTGCTATACT
Source organism: Orbicella faveolata (assembly GCF_042242905.1). Classification (NCBI taxonomy): domain Eukaryota; kingdom Metazoa; phylum Cnidaria; class Anthozoa; order Scleractinia; family Merulinidae; genus Orbicella; species Orbicella faveolata. The sequence goes on from NW_028301541.1 coordinate 4,658,666, forward strand.
TTTGACTCTACAGCACAAGGCAAGCTGATTGGCTGCTTTGGGTTGACTGAACCCAATCATGGCAGTGACCCAGGTGGAATGGAAACAAGAGCCAAGCACAATCCAGCTGGAAACAGTTTTATTCTAAATGGAAATAAGAGCTGGTGAGATTAATGACTAAAACGTTTTCTTGTCAGTAGTAATCAGCTGTGTTGCATGTCATGGTATTTTGACATATCAATGTACATGTAGATGTGAACAAATGCTTGTGAGAACATGATTTAAAGTATAGAGAATAAAGGAAAACTTTCAAAACAGTGGCAAATCGTACAGAAATTTCTGGAAAAGTTTCCAGAAAAATATGTTTAAATTGCTTAATTTTTGTAATGTGAACCATTGAACCAAGACTTCCAGAAATTCTGTGAAAAAATATAATGGAAAGGAAATTCCCAAGTGATAATATAAATGAAATATGTTTTTGATCTATCTGTTTCTAGGATCACAAACTCCCCAATAGCTGATGTGTTTATTGTTTGGGCAAACTGTGAAGACAAAAGGATTAGAGGTTTTATCTTGGAGAAGGTTTGTTATATAATTTTACACTTAACATATATGGTCTCCAGTCTGTGAATGTTCTGGAAACCAGTTAATGTACTTTAATGTCATATAATCTTTGAAGTTTAAACCAGAGAGATTGTTAAAAACCTTTGTCAAAGATCCTCCCTTATTTGCACAATATCATCTTAACCAGTGTTAGACAAACACACAACATTCTTGTTTTTGAGGACATGATGAAGGTTCATCTTTTGATCTTTGTTACTCGTGGTGAGAGCCATTTTTCATTGCCAAGTTTCTATTGTAAACCACAACTTCCTGCTTTGAGATTTATTGCTTCTTTGAGTGAACTAACCTGGCTGTAGTTCAGATTAGAATTGCACCTGCCAAGAGAATTAAGTTCAGTCATGGTCTCTGTTGTTGTTTGTTTTCAAAAGGGAATGAAGGGACTCTCTGCTCCTAAGATTGAAGGGAAATTTTCTTTGAGGGCTTCAACTACAGGCCAAATTGTCATGGAGGATGTTGAGGTTCCAGAGGAAAACCTTCTGCCAAATATTGATGGACTGGAGGTAACATATAATAAATGTGCTTTATTACCTACATAAAGTGGAAAGGTTATATTTTTATATGTGGAAGTAATGTTTCTCAGCCAAAAAAATTCTGTTTGGACTAATAAACTAAGGACCACAATGGAAACTAACTTTGTGTAAGCTCTGGACAACTGTGATCATTACATGTGGTGTACAAAATTGTCTTTAAATCTAAGGGATATTCATAGTAACAGTAGATACAAAGGTGGCATAGCTCATTTGGAGCATTTGTCCTTTATTTTAATGGCGTTTTTCTTATTGACCAGGGACCCTTCAGTTGCCTAAATAATGCTAGGTATGGCATTGCTTGGGGAGCTCTTGGTGCTGCAGAGTTTTGTCTTGCTACTGCCAGACAGTACACCTTAGACAGGTCAGTAAATAATAATAATAATTATCGACTAAGAAAGATTGCCACCAATTTGTGTAACACACAGTTTCACTTAATTTATCCAACTCTGAAGAACATGTTACACGCAAAATTGTTAGAAAATATGTTAGCATAAGCCTGTTCAACAAAATTGTATCTGCCTTTGATTGGCACAGCATCATTACTAGTAACACGTTTTTCAACCTTTTCCAGCAAAGACATTTGTTGATTTTTTTTTTTTTTTAGGATCCAGTTTAAGAGACCACTAGCAGCCAATCAACTAATGCAGAAGAAAATGGCTGACATGGCAACTGAGGTTTGTTAGTTTTGTGTTTCACCGAATGTTGATTTTTATTCTCTCAGTCACTCAAAATCAATCAATGGTCTGTTTCTCCCTAGTATTCCCTTAGCCTGCCGATCGCTTCGCTCTCCAAATTATTCTGTTTCGCGTTCGTTAAAATTCTTTTTCCGTCCTCGCCGGGAGCCTGTTCGCAGGCTAGTATTCCCTCACAATTTGTTAAAGGAGCTCAGTCACGGCATTTTGAGTTATTTTGGCCACGTACAAAATTAGGAAACCTGAAAATGGTAGGTTACTTAGATAGAGAAACACCGAAGAGACAATAATAAACCATGAAGGAACAAAGATGGTTAAGGATGGAGGAGATTAGCACGGATTACAAGCGAAGAACTTGAAAAATATAGGCTAAACTTTTGAAGATGTGCAAACCAGGTTAGCATCCTACTCAGACGTTCTTTGGTCTAACCGTAGAAATAAAGCTACGTTTTCAAATTTCTCCGGCCTAGTGTGGACGCTACCTGAGGTGTAGATGGTAAAGTTTGTCTTATTCATTGTTTTTATGTCAGATTGGCATTGGTCTTCAAAGTTGTCTCCATGTTGGACGACTCAAAGATGAGGGAAGGTAAGCTATGAAATGTAAGAAAAAGAAATTGTCGGGCTCTAGAACTTCCTTACGCACCCACCAAAAACAACGACCTCCGAAAATAGCGATCGTAAACTTCAGCTTAAAGATGAACTTATTTGTAAATCCCGGATGTAGAGACGTTCCAAAAGGGACGACTATTTATTTGGAAAAGAGAAGAGGGTGGTAATCCCATTTCTCCCAGTGAAAAAAATAGGCAAATTCCAGTTTCTATTTTACCCCTTCAGGCCCCTCTTGAAAACGTGGTCAATTCTATCGTTCTGCTCTCTTAAATGACCGCATTTTTTTCTATAAACAAAACTAGTTAAGTGTATGATCACACTTATCTGTCGGGGATGTGTATGTTTTCAAATTTGAAGCGATCCTTCCGAAAGTAGCGATTGGGAAAGGCTGCTAAATCTGACAGTAAGGACTTCTCGTTTCTTGTTCTTAGTTGTTCTGTGGGTGTTTTCAACGTTCTTTTTTTCTATTTCTCTTCAATTCAATTCAATATGTTTGATATTTCATTCAGTTTGAGAGAAATCTGATAGCTTACGTAACTTGGCAATTCTTCCCTCGTCACTGGAAAATATGGTCATGTAATTGTTCTTCTTTCTGCAAAACAGATACTGTCCAGAAATGATATCTATGATCAAACGCAATTCTTGTGGAAAAGCACTGGACATCGCACGAATGGCTAGAGATATGCTTGGAGGTAAGTTAATGTAAGACTTCAGCTTATTTTAGCGAGGTGTTTAGCTGAGTTGTTTACAAACGGGACAAAGCAAGTCGTTAGACTTACACAGACAAAGCTGTAACTAAACAGGCTGTCACACTATTTTCAGTAGAAGCGAAAATACATTAAATGTTAACTTGCCAACTTTTCAAGGTTTAGTTTAGAGCGTATCATCAATGACTGTGAGGAAACCGAAACTCAAGTAATCAGATTAGTGCCATTAGCATTAGCAGAGTCACTAGTAAATGAGTTCCATCACAGCAAACTACAGTAACTCAAGAATCAGGCAACACTCATTGGCTTCTTCTGATTGGTTGAAGAAACAGCTTGTTCGCCCTGATTAGTTAAAGCGAAGCAATGCGTACAAAGTTACAAACTTTATATCAGCCACGCCACGGGCAATACCACGGTCAATCAAAATATACCTCTGATCTAAGGGTGTGGCTCATGGGTGGGCTAACTAGGATATTAAAGTCAACTGTTTGATACGCTATTTTTTTTACACAGGAAACGGAATCTCAGATGAGTATCACGTGATTCGTCATGTGATGAACTTGGAAGCAGTCAACACTTATGAAGGTAAGCGTAGTGATTTGTCGTTTTTATTTGTTGGCCTTTTCTTGTCTTTTCTTACCTTAACTTACCTAACGACAAGCCTCTCCGGACTGCACTGTCGAGCTGACTCTCTTCTTAGCTATGGTAAGTTTTAGGGCGGGTATGTGGGTCACATTCTTCGATGAAAAGTACATAACGTGGAAGTTTGAATGTGATTTTTCTCGAATTCTCTGTAAATGGACACATCTCGGTAGGCACACTAATGGAGCATGTTATTTGTTACCTCCTCAAAGGGACCTTCAGAATTGTCCCCTCGGCGTCCCGTTCTGAAATGTTCGAGGGTAGCTTCAAAATCTAATATCAATACTGCGCGGAGCCTTTGGAGAATATTTAAGTAAACTACCATATGAACTCGTCATTGACATTTATTTTGTTTCCTTCAGGAACTCATGACATCCACGCACTCATTCTTGGAAGAGCGATCACTGGACTGCAGGCTTTCACCGGCCGATAAACATAACAATGATGATGAACAGTTTTTACATGGAACATTCAGCAAAGCACAGTACCAATACCTGTAACTTATCTTCTTCACGAATTAACAATCTCAGTTGTTTAACTGTGTTTCAGTCCTGTCGACTTCATGGCTAGAGGGTTCTTGCCGTTCGTGCGAGTTCGGAAGATTTCCACGTGGTACAGTCGGAACAGTCTCGGAAACAAGTGCCGTTTTCGGTAAATCTTCGCCCTGGTGAATTTACGATTGGTTTATATAAACCATTTAGAAAGTGGCAGATGGTTTTCCGAGAGTTCTTACGTTTACGGCAGCTTGTTTTGTCAATACGGTGGACATCTTACAATTTCTCCGTGCTTTTGCTGTGTATGATTATTAACATTCAGACAATCGCTAAGACTTCTCCGGCAGAAAAAAAAGCCGATTGTGTTAAAGTTTGCTCGAAAAAGATGATTTCAAAAGAACTTCTCCTCAGTGTCTTTTACGCGATTCTCTAAGTTATAAATTAACAATAAGTCATTGTCTTCTGTTTGACTTATTTTCTTATCGAAGTAAAAGTTTATTTGGTGTTTATTATATTTCTACGCGTTCAGGTTTCTACGTATTCCACATCAAAGTTTTCGTCTTATAAAGGGACCGAAAAAAAGAATGTAACTTATATAATGATTATGGTATAGGAACTTACCGAGTTGTTTGTGGTAGACGAGAGCACAAAGTGTATTACGAAACTTTCAGAAAACTGAAAAGAAAAATGTGAAAATGAACTGAAAGTTGGTAAATAAAGACAAGGTCTGAGTGGTTACTTCGAGTTCGTTTTCGTAGTTTCAAGAAGCCATAGGATATCCCACATTTTCTCACTTTTTTAAAGTTTTCCTTTTGTCTCTTCCCTTTCTTAATGTTTGGTTGTTCACCGTCACCTTGTTCAAACTTGACAGTTTAAGAAATCCAAAACGAACAGTACCTGTACAAGCAAACTATTTGCAACATTCACTTTTCCTTCCCTTTGTGACATAATTTGCGCGAGTTTCGAAACTGACTTTCCGTTCTAAAGCTAGACGGCGAGCAGTCTCCTCTCTCTTTTGCGAGGGAAGAAATTTAAACGAACGAGAAGAGACGAGCTTTCGTTCGTTTGCGATCTTTCCCGCGGATTTTCGAAGAGACTGCTCACAGTCTATTGTACAGATTTCTCCTTCAAATGCTTTTACAACTTAGTTACGATATTTGAAAACTCCGAATCAGGATGGCCGAGCCGGGGAAGGGCCTTGATTAACAAATTTGACGCTGATAATCACTAATGCATTAAAGACTTAAAAAAACACTGGAAACGCCTTAGATTACAACTCTATCTTGTCTCTAGCAAGTATGCAAGTATCGTGTCTCGCATTACAACTTAAGGTTTGGAGGTTGTAATATTGTTCAACCTTCTTCTGTAACTACTGGTACTACCATAATTCTTTCACGCTTAAGGTTACACATCTATGGAATAAACTACCTACATATATTTAACAGTCACCTGATTTCAAAGAATTTCACAAGAACTTAGAGACTTTTAATCTTCTAAATTTGAGAGCTAATTGCAAATATGACTACTGTCAACATTAAATTTGCTTTTTTAAAATTGCTTTATTAGCAGTATTGAGAGATGTCACAGTTATAGGCTTGATGTATATATATCTATAACTTTATAATATAACGAGGGATAACGAGGGCAAACCTCTTCCCACTAACAAATTGATTGTTGAATTGACGAAATTTTCTACTTTTCAAACCGGCACGGTAAAACTTTAAGCAAGCCCAGTAACCCGCTACGGCCGTCCAGCGCTGACGACAGAGATGTGTATCCCAGGGCGTATATCCGGCATCTTACCATAAAAGCAGCCGATATAATATATCAAACACGAAAGAGCGTGATTGAATATACGGCGCGCAGCGGAGTATTTTTGACCAACTTCGAGGTGTTTCTTAATCGAAACTAAAACTAGGGAGAAAGCGGAGAGTTTGAGATGGTAAAATTAACAGGTTTTCTCAATTTATTGTCATCATATCATACAAAGGTTTAATCATTTTTCTAAGGTTGACTTTCTAGAGAAGCAGCGCACAGATAAACGCCTTGTTTTTCTTATCTCATAGGTTTTTTGGACGAGATTTTCAACGAAAATCTACGAAAGAAATCCTTACGAAAACATTACACACGAGCTAAAAAGACATTTCTGACCTAAAAATACTTTCATAAAAGACCGTGTGGATATTTGTATTTCTGTACAAACTATTAAAAGAAGGTACATAAAATAACGTACCCAAAAATTTACAATTCACTCACCAAATACCACATCAGTTGTGGTCGTTTTGTGATAAATTAACAAATTTTATATAGAAACTCCTAATAACTCGTCATATTCAATTGGGACTACATAATCTGCATTTAAAGCAGTTTCCAATTGAGTATCATAGTTTATTGTGATTGGCTAGTTTTACGATACAGTATCGTAACACTAGCCAATCACAAATTACACAAACAACCCAGTGAACCAATCAAAACTCGAAATAAATACATGTAGCCGACGCTAAGCGCGGGAAAACGTGTGCGAGCGAGTCAAGCTTGGTTTTGGCTCAACTTCTGATTGGATAAAAAAATGGGGCGAGATTTTTAAGCCAATCACTTAGCGTAGTAACGTAAAACCAAAGCAAATGCAAATGACTTTCGACACTCAAGTGAAAACCGCTCTAACGGTGATATTCTATTCTCTCTCCCAACCCCACCCCCCTGCACAACTGGTCCGCTCAGGCAAGTTTGGAACACGGGAGGAACACGGTGGCCTTCGCACGCTAAAGTTCATTTTTGTCAACATCTTTGCTTTGTGGATTTGCCGAATGGGATTTTGAGGAGGCAGCTCGCCGCTTCGCTAAGACAGAGTTTGAAGGAGGCGAAAGTCCCAGCACTCGTGGTTTGATATTTCTCTGAAATTCTTCATGATCTTCAGGACGATAAATTGCTGACGCTTCAGAGAACATTCGGTTCATGGCTACTGCCTCAGCAGCAAACTCTTGTAGATTGTGCGTGTTCATATTCCTGAGGAGAAAATCAAGAGAACTGAAGTTTCTTTTTATGGGTAATATATTAATAAATAATAAAAATATTTGTATAGCGCCAAATCCACTAAAAAAGGGGGAAAAGGGGGAAAACAATAGGAATAAACTAAGTTAATATTCAGGGAAGGACTAACAGACAGAAGGTCCACAGTGCCCAAGATTTGTCTCCCTTCCCCTCCCTCCTTTATTGAAGAAAAAACAACAACCATCTCTGCTCTCCTGTCTCCCTCATTCGAGTAAGGAAACGACATTGTTCACTTTGTCTTCGCCCCTTGTTTTCTGGATCTGCCATTGATATGCTTGATTACAAGTGGCCTGTAGTCCTAACGGTTAACCTAAACATGACGCTGTCAACAAGGTAAGTATAACATACCTGGTTAACAGGGTGGGGGTAGGGAGTGGGGTGTTGCTTGCCTATATATAAAAAAAAGTAACAACAATAACAGTCACATAAGAGAAACAAGAAAAAAAATTAAATTTCAAACCAAAGAAAATGACAGAAGCAAGACCGTTACCTCCTCGATCCAACGATGTTGTATTATCATATCAGTGGTGTATCTTTTCGTTGCATCCCGCACCAACAGGTGCGATATAAGATTCTTGGCTTCTAACGAAATGCCATCCCATTCCTGGAAGAGATAAAGTAAAAAAATTAAAGTAATTTTCAATTAGTTGTTCCTTTTCAAATCTCATTTCAGTTATTTAGATCTCGCGCGTTCTTAGTTCAGGCATTTTTCAAAAATCCCCCCTCCCCTCCCTCCAAGTTGATTTGTGAAACAATGAAATAAGTGAGTTACCTGCGGACATTTGAGATTTCCAAAGTTGGAAAAGTCACGACAATTTCTCAAGTTTTCCGAAATTTTCGTTACAGGTAATACGTACAAGCAGTCAGTAACGAGAAAAAAGCGGGATTGATGACCGTTTTTATAACTTTCCTTTCAATTGAAGACAATTGTCTTACCTTTGCCGGAAAATCATATTCCCCTTCCTGTATCCTCTTCATCAGCATGTCCTAGTTTAGTATCAAAACAAAAACAAAATATTGCTATCTTGTACAACTACACTTGAAACGAGAAAGTCGATATAAATTATCTTACTTATCGTACAGTATGTCTCTCAATTTAAGACAACTTCTTATTTACTATTCTGTAGCTACGAAAGCCGAGGAGGGACTTCCGACTTAACAGGGGGAGGTGGGGGTTGGGAATTTTCTTGTGCAAGAATTTTTTGGACAAAAAAAATCAAAATAATGATAGTAGACGCACTTGAACGATTTTTTTTTTCAGTGTTTGCTGTGCAGGATTGTGTGTGTGTGTGTGTTTTTTTTTTTTTTGGAAATTGCCCAGCTCCCCCTCCCCCCTAAAAATTAATCATCCGTCCCTAAAGCCTGGTTCACACTTGTGAGATAAGCATAGCACAAGCATAAGCACAAGCATAAGCACAAGAAAAAGAAACATGTTCCTTTTTTCTTGTGCTTGCGCTTATGCTTATTTCACTTGTGTTATGCTTATCTCACAAGTGTGAACCAGGCTTAATAAACATTCGAGGAAAAATACACTGCTCTAGTTGTTTGGAATCAGGTTCAAAAAATGTCTTCATCAAGACAAAAAAGGACATAAGATAATTTAAGTTCCCACTAGAACTGAAGTCTCTTCATCTCAGTTTATAGTGAACGCAGAAAATTCTCAGAAAAGCAACAAGATAAAGTAATGTTTTATTCAATAACGCAGTATGAATCGAAGAGCTAGTAAAGTGACACAAAACGACCAGAGAAAAGCGATTCCAAACGCTAATGATTGCACTCGCTAATACACAAAATAAGGTTGGCAGGCTACATCCCACCAAACTGTGTATAAATAATATATGTGTCTATATGTAATGGCACAACAAAATTTGTTAGTTTCAGGTCATTGTGATCTTTGTTTGGCGACGTCTTCGACTCGATGCCGTTGGGTTTCCAATATGATTTTGCAAAACAAAGGCATCTGTTTCTAGTTTGTCAGTGAAATTACATTTACATAGCAAGTGCAATGCAGCTTAACATCAACTTACCGAAACATAACAATGCAAATATTAAAATCTGGCCCGATTTCCAGGGAAATAAGTCGCACGTCGGAGTTCGATCATTTAAATTTTGAAGTTAGAAGTCGGAAGTCGGAAGTCGGAACTCGGAACTCGGAACTCAGAAGTCAGAACTCAGAAGTCCGAAGTCGGAACTCAGAAGTCGGAACTCAGAAATCCGAAGTCGGAAGTCGAAAGTTGGAAGTCCCTCCTCGGCTTTCGTATGTAGCATATCTCAAAAACATTCAAAAACGAAGCGCACATAATTATTGTAGGTGGGAACCAAAGTGCATACATTACACTTTTTTCTTCACAAGGCTTTACCTGACACGATTTGCAGTTTTCTCCTCTTTCCCAGCCACAGTCTGTGCCACATTTGCCATAAAAGGGTGGATGCCCAGATAACATGATGTAACTGCAGAAAAAAAAAACAGAATCTTAATTCTCCATACATTGTCAAATACTTTCTTGAGCTGAATAGTGATGAGAATAAAGAAATCCATCAGCTAGGAGATATGATCCAGATGTACTACAAATTCTCAAAAATTGCGTTAAAAGAAATATATAGTCTGACTTACAGAATCACTCCAAGACTCCACAAATCACATCTTTTGTCATATGTTGTAGCCTGGGTCTTGAAGGCATCCACTACCTCAGGAGCCATGTACTCAGCTGAGCCAACCTACAGAAATAATAAAGAAGTACAATGACATGTACATGGTAAAGGTAAAGTCTGCGTACGAGCCAAGTGGCCCATCAGGCCGGAGCTTATCCCGGCTTCTGTAGCATGAAGCGACTAGGAGTATTTCTACTCCCCCCTGGATGGGATGCTAGTCCATCACAGGGTTACCCCCGGCATTAAGTTCGCCGGTACCCATTTATACACCTGGGTGGAGAGAGGCACTGTGAGAGTAAAGTGTCTTGCCCAAGAACACAACACAATGTCCCCGGCCAGGGCTCGAACCCGGACCGCTCGATCCGGAGACGAGCACACTAACCATGAGGCCACCGCACCTCCCAATGACATGTACATAGCTTAGGTTATTGTTTTTGGCAATGCCGCTATAATGGCAATAGCTGCATGTACACAGTACTATATACTGCAGCACTAGGATAAGCCTTAGTGATTAAAGAAAAAATCATAAGTGCAGCCAGCAGTAACATTAGCATTAACAGTCTCACTGCAAAAAAAAAAAAAAGCAGTGATACAGTTTACAAATGTTTCTAAGTATGTTTCAAAGTCAGACCCAATTCCTTTCAAGTGTTCATTTACAGGAACTTAAAAACAAAGGAGAAGTCTAGATCATAAGCCCTCCAAGTGTCTGCGGCCGCTTGCGAGCATGTCTGCTTAAAGGAATGAGTAAATAAAGAGTTTGTAAGGGAGCTTAAACAGGGTTTTGGAAGGCGGATGTTAGTAGAGGTGTTTGCTTACGAAAGTGTCCATTAAGAGAGCTTCCACTGTATATGTGCCTACAGTTAGTCAGTGCACACCTCTTGTAAATGGACTGGGGTAGCTTTCATAATAGCCTGCGAACCGTACCAGCATCAGAATGACGTAGCAGCATCTAGTTAATCATTATACAGAATACACACAAAACAAGGTAGCAATATTTACTGGTGTTTGAAGCTCTGGTGTTGTTACTGCTGCACTGAGACCATCAAGCCCACTAGCCAGGTCAAAATCACAAATCTTGACTGGAGATATCTAAAGCAAAAATTTAATTAATTTGTATCTCCAAAACATTGTACAGTCAAGATAATATCAACAGTTAGACCCTTGCAAAAGATGCATAGATGGCTACAGGCTGTTGGAATAAGGTTTTCTAGTTCTTCTTCTTACAAGCTATCAACAACTCATTAAAAAAGTAATTTTGAAAAACAAAAGGATTGGAATATCTTGATATTGGTTGTTCATGAAGTGATTAGTTAGTCAAATGATTTTGTTACAGGAGTAGTTAGCTAACCTGATTTTCACAAGCACAAAGTATATTCTCTGGCTTCAGATCTCGGTGAGCTATACCTGGAAACAGAAAGCATATTCATAATTGTCAGTGAAACAGTCAACAATACATTACAATCGCATTTAACTCTATGCTGATAACAACAGTCTAAGTATCTTTATAGTCCAATTCAAGAGAAATAATGAATGCTTTGTTTAACATTCTGTACCTTTTTTATGGAGAAAATCCAATGCGGATACTATATCCTTCACAACCAGGCTTGCTTCTTTCTCTGTAAAAGCTTTTTTCTTTTCAATATATTTTAGAAGTGGCCCTAAAATTGACATTAGTACAAATATAATTACAACAAACTTTTCACTGCAGAAGACTTCAAACTTATGACCTTTTAACAATCTGCATTGAAGCAAATGCATTTAAACTAGTTTTATTAGCATGTGTCATACAGCAACTTAATTTAGTATTTCAATTAAAATTCTGTATGAGGACAAATCTAAAGATGAAAACACAAAATTACAGCTAGCAACGTTTTTATTTATTGAAAGACAGTCTAGTCATTTGCAAATGCATTTTCCATAGAAGTTTTTGTTTATTTAATTTTCTTTGGCAATTTCTTTTAGTCAAGTACATATCATTTAAAAGAAGCTTTTCAATCACAGTTTCATATAATTTTTGTTAAATTAAAAGATTACTAACCATCCATTCTTGATTTTATGTTGTTGAATATTTTCATTTTTTCTCATTTGATAAAAAAAACAACAAGTGAATCCATTCTGGGCAAGGATTCAGTGGGTTCCTTGAGGCAACATGATCCAAGTGATCTTGGATCAATGATCCTCATCTAAACAATCCCAGAACACACCCTTAAAATAGTTGTTAATAAAATTTTGTTACCTCCTCTCATCTTTTCAAATATCAGATAAAACCTAAGAGTTGAAATAACGAAGAGAGATTACTAATAAACATTATGTCAATCACTTTTTAAACATCTGTTTTTTTAACATCTTGACATGACAATAGTTAGCTAAAAATTAGTCTTTATCTCCAGGCTATTAGAAAGACGCCAATTAAAGGGGAAAATTACTACTCACTTGTGGCTGTCTTCAAAATATTCAATACAGTCAATAATATTTCTGAGAAACAAAGAAGAGAATTATCAGTAAAAAATTCTGTTGAAGGGAATCAGTGGAAATTTTTAACAAATGTTAAATAAATGGTAGATAACCATGTGCAAAGAAAGTTGTGTCTGATAGTCCAGGGCTTGACAGTGCATTTTGTAGACAGGCTGGTGGATTTTCCTTTGCATGCTCAATGGGGAAGTAAAATTTTTGAAGAAACCAAAATTACAGGAGTATTGTAAGAGATCAAAATAATTATTATTGAGTTAAATTAACTAAAACAGTCCACTCTCGCATTGCGGAACCCGCTATTACAGACGCTTGCTATTAAAGACAAAATCCAAATCCCCTGCAAAAGCTATTAACAGCAGTTTGACCAGAAATGACTCCCGCTATTACGGACACTAAACAACATCCCCGAGCGTGTCCGCTATAACAAGAGTTGACTGTAGTTCTTAACTGATAAAAAATTTTGAAGAAAAAGTAAGAATTACAATTACTTTTGGGCTGGTACATCATTATAATTACACCTTGTCCAAACAGTAAACTCAAAAATTGGTTTTCTTTGTACCCTGAAACTAGAGACACAAATAAATGCCCTTCTTGAGGATGACAAAAAAATAGTTTTGAAATAAAACAGATTTTACTTGTGTCCGCGGCATTGGTAGAGTAACTCTATTTCATTGAGTACACGTCTTCTGTCAACATTTGCAGACTTGTCAATAATCTGTTGAAGGAATGATCCAAACATTAAACCACTGAACATGACACTGATGGACACATTTTAGGGAAGGCCTGGGAACTGCACAAATTTGGTTGACTGTTCTCAAGATATTCTCCACTGACACTTACTTTGGTAACTAAAAAGATGTATGATAAACTGTCCTTCTCCCCACTTCTTGCCCTTGTTCAATAAAAGACTCAGTGCTGAGATGATATCAATAATGTGTAGTTCTAGGAAATATTAATACCCACTCCAAAGAAGGTCAAATATGGCAATTCCAAGGGGGAGAAGGGTTTCAAGAACCAAAAGCATAGAGCTTAAGTATAAGAGGTGCAGTGGCCTTGAGGTTAGTGCACTTGTCTCTGGATTGAGTGATTCAAGTTCGAGCCCCAGCTGGGGACATTGGATTGTGTTCTTGCCTCTGACTCCACCCAGGTGTATAAATGAGTACCGACGAACTTAATGCTGGGGGTATCCCTGCTATGGACTAGCATCCCATCCAGGGGGGAGTAGAGATATTCCTAGTCGCTTCATGCTACAGTAACCGGGATAAGCTCTGGCCTGATGAACCACTTGGTTTGTATGCAGACTTAACCTTGCTAGGGCTAAAGTGAAATTTCCACAGGGATATAGAGGTACCTAAGGGAGGAGTATGGATATTTTCCAGAGCAACATAATAGAAAGAGCTCCAAAGGACAATCAGGTTGCAATAAAGACCATAACAAGAAAGTTCCTTAACCTTGACAGCATACTCCTGGTTTGTAGCAAGCTTGACACAAGTTTTCACTGTTGTATGAGCTCCTTGCCCTAGAACATCATCCAGTACCTTGTATATATCTTGGGAGAATAACAAATACATTAAAAATTTATATTTACTGTTTTAATTTATAAATATGTTACAAGAGACCTTCTTATAGAGTGCATGATCACACTGACAGTAGTTTAGGTCACCTAGCTCGAGCATGTTTTCGTAAGTATGAAGCAAAAACAGCACTTCACAAAACACAGTTCTTTGATAGACATTATTTGCTTCCACTCACCATAAAAACTTTCGCAAACACTATCACTAGCCCTTTTCTTTTTTCGTTTCTTTTTCTTTGCTTGAGCTTGAGGCTGGAAAATGTCTGAAAAAGAACAAATCATTTTTTTAAAATTTTCCTAGAATACAAAAATGTTTTAACTTGTGGGAACTATTGAATGTCACTAATTTTGGAAAAAAGACATCATCAAAGGGATCTTTCTCTCTGCAAATCAAAAACTGAACCATGATCTCACTCCTACAGACAAGTATTATTTATTATACCTAGCTGAAAAATTCGAATAATCGCAGCCTTAATTGACACTTATTTAAGTTATGTAAGCTGGAACTTTTCTCAAAGTACCAGAGATGGCATCATTTAAAGCAAAACACATCTTGGGAATGGAATCAGGAAATGTTTGATACATCTTTGGAAAGTCCTCAAAAAATTTCAGATGTTTAGGTCATCTTTGAAATCCTGGTGATCCCAGGATATAAATCTCATGTAGGCCTGTGTGCCAATATCATACCCTCAGTAGGAGGTTCCATGTCTTCACCATGTTCAAGAAGGTTTTCCGTCCTTGCATTGTCACTCTCACTGCCTGATTTCCCTGGATGTGGCTTCTCTCTGGGAGCATTTTCAGAATTACTTGCTTTCTTGTTCATCGTAGGAATGTGCATCTGTAATTGCAAACAAAACCTTTAGCATTAGGTAGGCATTAGGTCTTGGACAAAAAAAGCCATGGATCCTATGGACGATTATTGCTATCTACTGTGTCAAGTCACCCATATTTACCAGTACTTAACAATACATTTTGTTTGGCTTGCATAAGGCACAAACTTAGTTTGAAGTTAAATCTCACACAAAATATGCTAACTTACTTAGTTTATAGGGGATATAGGAAACTATTACTGATATTGACTAGACTGTATTTATTGTATTTTTTGGTGAAGGTTCTCACAGCTGTTTTGTAAAGTATCATACAGCAGCATAACCATGAGAACCTTCACCTGGAGTTCAGGTTCTCTCTGTGTCACTTCGGAAGTGAAATGACAAACTTAAAAGTCCAGGGCAGTCATTAAGTCGTGATTCACCTGTTGCCTTGATTTTCACGCCCATAACAAACTTGTTACATCATGGGTGAATTACATCAACTACTGAAAAGTTCACCCATAACATCAAGTGCCCATCAAACATACTCAGTCCTAACAGATGTTACAGGTTACGGTCCCTATTGACAGCCCTGAACTTAACTACATTGATTATGTTCTTTGAACAATACCATATTTGCTTGATTAAACACCATAAATCCTCAAATTAGTGCCCCTCTCAAATAAGCGCCCCCTTTGAATAAATGCCTCTCCTATCAGCCAAAGTTTAAAATAAGCGCCTCCCCTCGAATAAGGGCCCCCTCCCATTTCCCTGTATTATAGACGAGTACTGAGACAACAAAGGATGTATAGTTTTGGTCGTGTTCAATCACAAGCAAGTGATTATTGACTTATTCAAGCTCTGCACATCGACTGTCACAAAGGATTAGTAGCAAAGATCCGTTGATTCATTGCCTAAAGCTGAGCCAACCTTATGCAACAGCATGACTGACACATACATATATTATAAAATAATCAACCATATGTGACTATGATTTGGGAAAAATTAAATAACCCTCTCCCCTGATTAAGCGCCCCCCTCAAACAAGCACCCCCTCCCCCCCATTTTCTCCTAAATTTGAAATAATTTTCTGGGATTCATGGTACCCCAGGAATATTTTTTTCAAACTTGGCCTGGTGGACATGGTGTTAACTAGACTCGTGCAGTCTTTGTCAAGCTTAGATATCAATACTTAATTGAAAAAAGGTGACACAGTAAGACAAAATCTGAGGTTTTTATCCTTAAATATAAATACAGTTCTTAACTGGAATGTACCAGAATAGCTTAGACTTCAAAACTCACGTTAAATGAATCATGAAACAGTCTTAACTCTTGAACTGTATTTTCTGTAGAACAAATAACAATATTATTATCACACTTAAAGTTCAGTGGAACCCCACTCTATCAACACTTGGTTAATACAGCAAGATGCACAAAGAAAACAAATTTTGTCCTTCAAGTACACTCAAGTATATTTACACTGTTATGCAATGTCATATAATAGTGTTCACGGCTCCCAAGGAGCTTGGGATGCCTGTGGATGTACCAGCCATCAAAACCATTCTCACTAGCCACCCTAAAAGTTCATGTTTTTTTTCCTCACAATACTTTTGAATTCCCTGAAGATTTTCCCAAAAAACTTCATTTGCCCATCAGGAAAGAGACCCACACAATCCACAAGCCCTGTCTGGAAGTTCTACTAGTCTATAGGACAGGACTTTCTCTGCACACTGTACAGACACCCCCTACTAAAGTACAGTTTTGTTTGTCCCAACAAAAAGCTAATATATTTTCTCTTATTTCAGCCCACTTAGTGTTTATACAGTTTAATATGGATGAAAGACACTTTTTGGTGACCCAAGTGACACTTTCATACAAAGTTAACTTCTCATTTGCACACAGTAGAATTTCATTTTTAATGATCATTTTTTAATGGTACCCCATTAGAAATTACATTTTAATTTTTTCTACAGGTTAATGCGATTTACAAAAGTCAGCACTCATGGACTATATAAATGATTATTTTTCCACTTTTAAACTGGCAAAAACAACATTGATTTTTGGCAGAGACATTTGGCTAGCTAAATGACAGGGCACGTAAAAAGTGCCATCCGGTCATCTAGATTTTCCCTCTGGGCAAGTAACTTTTCATTTTCACTTGCCTCATGGGCAAGGGATCAGGCAAGTTGTTTGTCAACTATATCATTAAAAGAGCAAACTATGACCCCAGGACAAGCAAAATTTGAAAGCTACTTGTCCCAAGGGCAAGCTGGAATTCAAGTTTAAAGATTAAGGATTAAAGAAAAGTTTTTTTGAAGCCCCTAATGAGCACAATGCTTCTTTAATTTGAATTCAACTAACTACTGATCAGAACTAGCCGTAAATAGGCAAACCTGAGCACTATACAGACTATCCCGAGTGATATTCAGGCTAACCAAAGCACTATTTAGACCTAAATGTAGTCTGCAGACTGTAGTCTAATCTGAAAATTTAATACACCATTCTGAAGCACACTTAACTTTTGCTATGCCTCTGTTGTCTGAATTACGCAGGTAGCAAAGTGGAGGGGGGTTGTGGACTGGCTTCACGCACACAAAATTTGTGTATCACTGTCATGTACTTTTAGCTACTTTTAACAATGTTTTATTTTTTCATTAATTCATGCAACACATGTCTTTTCAACCCTGAGAGAAGAGCCTCTTTTATCTCTTTTTTGAGCAGACAGGAGACAGAAGTATATACCGTAAAAAACGCTCTGCTTGCAGGGTGGTCTTTGCACAAGTCACCCACTATTTTTTGCCCTTGTGTCACATATGAACCCTTTGTCACCCTCTATTAACTGGGTTCCACTGTATACATGAAAATTGTGCATGTTTATGAAAATGACCAGTTTGTTTACAATCATTTCACAATCAAACATTCTAGTGCATTCCAACGCTGGGGTTTGTTTGCGAGTTTTTATTACCAACTAAATTGAACCCATTAAGCCATTTCCAAGATACCTTGGGCATCATGCAAAACCTTTCAATGAAAATGAATTTGATTTGCATCAAAAAGCACCTGTAGAGGAAACATATTTTCATAACAATGGTTTTTCACAAAGACTTGTTTTAACACAGAGGCAAAAGGCAACTCCGAAATGGCCCATTAGGTTTGATAGAATTTAATTAATCAAACTCTTAATTCTGTTTTGATTAGTATTGTTTCAAAAGCAGCAGGAAAGTCCACTCCTAAAAATTTAACACATTAATTTTCCTAAAATATTTGCTTATGTTTTACTTCCGTTCTCTCTTCAGCTTTCTCTGATATGGGTTTGCTGGGGATCTCCTCAAACACATGAACAACAATAATTCCCAATGGGGAAATCAGAATGGGGCTTTGTAGCCCATACGTAGTAGCAGATATCTTTAAAAAATACTTAAACAGAATTCGCTAACTGTTCCCTTGCCCAACCAAAACAAACCTCCCCTTTGCTTTGACTAGCAGTCACGTAAGCTAAATTTAACTGAAATATTAAAATTTTCGAATGCTAAGGTTTTTCCAGTCATACTTTAAGATTTGCTTACCTTTTCCTTTACTTTCACCATCATTTGCAAGCTAAATTAGACGACAAAGATGAAATTATCAACTTATATTTATAACCGAAAAAATTTGCACAGCGAAGCAACAAATTTCACTTTATGCGACGTGAAAACATTAGTAACTGCAGAGGTTTTCTAACGCTATAAATCTGTATAAATCCACTTGGTTAGAGAGAACTTTTTTGGGGAAGCATTGAAGAACAACAACAAAAATTTAACTGTCAAAACAAACCCTGAAATTTTTGCTGAAATGGATAAGTTCTTCCACATCCGCCATCGTCCCGCGAACTTTTTAAACACGCAAGGTAGCCGCTCGTTCTCTGAAGATATCCGGAATTTTGCGAAGATTTCCCGAATGATGTCGATTTCTTCCGAGAAAAAGGAAAGCGCAAAAACCCGAAAATATAATCCTGTTCCTGACAAAAGTTTCACGAGTCATCATTTTAGAAGAAGGGAAAAGAGAAAATGATGAAAATGATGAAAATACGTAACAAATAGATTTAGAACAAACATTTTTGTGTTCCAAATTTGGAGAATTACAGGGGAAAAGTTATCATTTCAAGAAAATCGTCCAAGAAATTTTAAGGAATTTGGATGATGCTTTATAAGTTTGAGATAAAAAGAGTGCAATCTGCTGTTTTTAAAAGAAAAAAGTTAACTTTTCCTTTAAAAAATATGTGAGGCAAAAGAGAATAAAAAAGTCCGAAGCTTCAAATTGTCGCGGATCGAAACTTCCAGAAACTAACCAATGACATTCAATCAAATTATCTGATCAACCAATCATATCTCTCACATTTGAGCCAATCAGAACGCAACGCGCCTTGTATAAATTTTTCATTCGCACTTGTATGCGTTCATTCTGTTCCTGTGAATTGCACTTTCGTCATGGCTCGCACGAAGCAAACTGCGCGTAAATCAACTGGTGGAAAAGCCCCACGAAAACAGCTCGCCACAAAGGCAGCTCGTAAGAGCGCTCCTGCCACCGGTGGAGTCAAGAAACCTCATCGTTACAGGCCTGGTACAGTTGCTCTTCGTGAGATCCGTCGTTACCAGAAATCTACCGAGCTGCTGATCCGCAAGCTGCCCTTCCAGCGTCTTGTGCGAGAAATCGCTCAGGATTTCAAGACCGATCTGCGTTTCCAGAGCTCCGCTGTCATGGCTCTTCAAGAAGCTAGCGAGGCTTACCTTGTTGGTCTGTTTGAAGACACCAACTTGTGCGCCATCCACGCCAAGCGCGTCACCATCATGCCCAAGGACATTCAGTTAGCCCGCCGAATCCGTGGAGAGCGAGCATAAAGTGGATAACACCTTCACAAAACAAACGGCTCCTTTAGGAGCCAACAACTTTAAAAAGCAATGGCCAACATTAAAAAGTCCAATTACCCGACCCATTCCAAATATTTTCTTAAATTTTCCTGCCAAACGTAATGGCGGCAAAGTGGCTGAATTTGGCGCCAAAAATGCATAAATGAGGAAAGATGGTTTTCCTCTTGTGGATATTAGAAGAATTTTATATCCACTGCGATAAAATTCATTTATCAACCAACTCTGTTTTGACTAAAAAGGTATTTCTTGTTTTAACAAAATCGTGCTGTAACTCGAGTCTTCTGACTCTTCTCGTAAGTCACTCGCAAAAGTTTTTACAGTCTGAACCTAAAGTCTCGAAGAAAATGGCTGAGCCCTCTAAAGGCTAGTTTTCACTAGAACATAAGCACAAGCATAAGCATAAGCACAAGTGAAAACCGCCACGACATAAACATAAGAACGAACCCACTCATTTGTCTTGTGCAGTTTTCACTAGTAACGCGCTCGACATAAGCATAAGCATAAGCACAAGAGAAACGAACAGTTCCGTTTTTCTTGTGCTTATGTTTATGCTTATGTCGAGCGCGTTACTAGTGAAAACTGCACGAGACAAATAAGTGGGTTCGTTCTTCTTATGTTTCTGCTTATGCTTATGTTTATGTCGTGGCTGTTTTCACTTGTGCTTATGCTTATGCTTGTGCTTGTGCTTATGCTCTAGTGAAAACCAGCCTTAATAATTGAGTGGTACTCGGTTTTAGGGTGTTAAACTTCGGTTTTAGTTGGCCGAGAACTCGTAAATCACAATTTATGAGCTAGATTCAAGGTTGGTAGCACTGAGATGGACCTACCTTGCTAGCGGAGTCTTCGATGGAATCGATGATCGAAGAAGACCCTGCTCTATCATCCTTGAATCATTAATGAATGACCTTATCCTTTGGCTCAAGTAGAATATTGAATAAAATTATACGTAATGTGAAAGAAAATATGTTCAAAATTCAAAAGATTGCAAATCCTGGCCTTTTGACTGTTCAGATAGTAAATCTATGCGCGGTTGTTTCGCCAACGTCCTAAGTCGCTTCGCCAACGTCCTACTGGTCAATTCGCCAACGTCAGATATCCAGTACTAACGAAAAAAAGCTGCTAATTGATGTCTGGAATGCAATTCTGATCCTTGGGTCAAGAAATTTAAATTTTTGAGACAGTCTGTTTTTGATAGTTTCACAAACTGGCTCGTGGGCACTACATCGCGGTAATTTTCACGGTGAAAATTGACTGTTGAATACCAAAGTTCGGATCGGCTGTTTGTAGACGCACCAGTTTCTCTTAGCGGGAGGGGTAGCGTAGCAGATTCGCACTTACCATTATGACGGCTTAGGATATTCAGACATTATCCAGCTTTGGTTTGTTTCGAGTTTGACGAAACATCCAACGATTAGACGATAAAGAAAAGAGGTCAAAGCAGCGTTGGCGAATTGACCAGTAGGACGTTGGCGAAGCGACTTAGGACGTTGGCGAATCGACCTAAGACATTCGCGAACGAGATGTTGGGGAAACAACTCGTTGGCGAAACGACTGGATACAACTCAGAATGGAAATCAGTTTCAGAGCTGAACTCGTCTCCAATAGAAACGTCTTCTGAAATTCTCTGCAATGAGGTTACAAAAACTATATACATACAATTTTATCTCAACCGAGGTCAACATTTTTTTCCTCACTATTTTCCATTCTGAGAATGCCAGTACTTCTGGAAGGAACCTAAGCTGGCGAGCGCGTCAAAACTACCATTGGCCTTGAACTATAGCGTCCTTGAACTATATGCGCTGACCATCGCCTCTCTGAGACGAGGATGCCAACATAGCGTCCGCCATGGCGGCGACACTCTCTTTGTAACTCAAAGAAAGATCCATTTTTCTCAGCGAATTTGTATATGTTATTTACCGGCTTACGGTCGGTCCGTATGGTGAAAAACTGTGACCGAGGTCTTGAAAATGCTGCCCGAGGCCTGCGGCCTCGGGCGGCATTTTTTTTCGAACTACTTTGTGTTAGTTGAATTTATTTCACCAGTTAAGTTCTCCAAAGTTGTTTTTGCTGTGTGAAATTTCGTGCGAAGTTTGAAGTTTACTACAAAAACAATTTCTGTCAGTCGATGCTTTTAAAATCACTTCATCACTTTTCTACCGTAAATTGAATAGCAGAAAGCAAGGAAATTCGTTAAGTGTATTCCACAGAAATTCTTCTAAATACAGTAACGATCAGAGAAGTAAACTCGACTGAAATTGACTCAAATTTTACGGCGAGAGAAACACAGGATTACGCGCCATTACAGCGCCAAGCTACAAACACTTATAAAGCAAACTCTCACAACTTCAAAACACTCAATTGAATTTACTTACAGTGACTTTCCTTGCCATTTTAAAGTGAACAGAGATAAACTTGCGTTAACTAATCGTCGATGGATGTGTAAAAAAGGCAAAAGATTGACGATTACCGCTAACTTTTAGGAACGAAATTTAGGCAGCGGGAAAAAAATCCGGCCCGTGGGTCGTATCGTAAAAAGCTGGACCGGTCACGTGCGTATGATTAGCCAATCAAATTCGAGGATTTTGGATTCCGGCCCGCTCAGATGCTTGAGAAAAAAATAAATATGGGTTATGGACCAAGTGTGAGGTCAAGATGGCTGGACATTGGCCAAGTTCTTTTTTTGCGTGTTTATGGACCAAGACGGAGTCGAGGTCCATAAACACGCAAAAAAGGAACGAGGCCAATATCCAGCCATCTTGGCCGAAAAAGCTTGGTCAATAAAGGATTTATTATATGGCTTTCGGGAAAATTTTTCTTGCGGGACATGGCGGGTAGTCCCGAGCGGGCAAGATAGCTCCATCTTGCCCGCTCGGGTAGCCAATCACAGCGCAGGATTTGATTCATCTTGCCCGCTCACGGAGCTAGCCATATAATAATTCAGATTATTTCGTCCTCTAACTTAAAATGAATTCTTAGTTAAATGGTCTTTCATATCCTAGAGTGTGCGTGCGAGATGTTTGGATAGTTTTCAAGAAATTCAACTGTAAGCACGAGAACGTTAAACTTTTGGGCGAATATACTAAAATTAAAAGTAAAATATCGGCTCTTCAAGATAATTTAGGGCAAATAAAGTCCCTGCTTGGCATTGTGCAATAAATTCCCTTTGTCAAACTGTAAAATTAAAGCGAATGGCAAGCTTTGAAGCTACTTAAAATGTCTTCAAATTCAACCAACAAGCACAACGTCTCCTAACATTGTTGAGGTCGAGTGTACGGTTTTTTGTTTACTCGGTGGTCCACACTACTTCGATAATTGACTCCCACTTGACCAGCAAAGTCATTTTCCAGTTTCGATTGGTGTCCAGTTATATTTGATTCATCATGACTGAAAGTCCTTCCAATGTATCCGACAAAAAAAAGCCGGCATCCAAGGCGCTTCCTGATCACCCAGAGTACATCGACATGGAAGAACGAGTCGGTTCCTCACGACAAGCCATCGAGAAATACATCGAGGCCAGCTACAAGGGTGGTGATGACGCCAGCACGCACTTGAAGTTGACGTTAAAGAGAGGTGTGGAAGCTGGCGTTCTCCTCCAAGTCAAAGGAACTGGCATCCTCGGAGACCCAGGGGCAGTTAGTTGGGGCGAGAGGAAATTAATCGGGCAAAGAAATGAAGCGTCGCAGGTTTACAAGTAAGGAGAAAAAGCCCCTGGGAACTCAAGTCTAAGTAGGTCAAAATCAAAGTTTGCGCAGCTCGGTCTCTGCTTCTTCCCAGTGTCTGAGTAAGCTATATATCGGCCAGCATGCACATAACCAAGCTTGCGATTATTTTTCCCTGGTCGATTTCACAAAAGTACAAGGTCTTCTCGAGTTACTTTCAAGTCCCTGGGACTCGGAAGTATCGCTCAATCTCTTGGAAACCAAGCCTAAGTACCTCAAAAGCGAAGTTTGCTCAGCCAGGTCTCTGCTTTTTTCCAGTCTCTGAGTAAGCTATATTTCGCCCAGCATGCACGTAACCAAGCTTGCGATTATTTTTCTCATCCTGCTCGATTTCACTTAACGACAAGGTCTTCTCGAGTTAGTTTCAAGTCCCTGGGACTCGGAAATATCGTCCCAGCTCTTCGAAATCAACTCTAAGTACTCAAAATGAAGGTTTGCTGGTGCTCTATTTCGGCCAGACTGCTCATAACCAAGTGATAAAAAATTTTTCCTCTATCCATTTCACTGAAATCAAAGTCTTCTCTAGTTAGTTTAGAGTCCCTGAGACTCGGAAATATCGCCCAAGTTCCGGGAAACGGACCCAAACTGGGTCAAAATCACGCTGCGAGCAGCCCGGTCTCGGCGACTTTCTAGTGACTAAGTGCCGGGCTATATTTCGGCCAGATTGCTCACAACCAAACGTTCAAAACTGCTTCCTCTGTCCATTTCACTAAAAACAAAAGTCTTCTCGAATTAGTTTAGAGTCAAGTTCCTGGAAATCGACACAAAGTTGGTCAAAATCACGCTGTGCGTAGCCTGGTCTCGGCGACTTTCTAGTCACTAAGTGAGTTAAACAGGGGCTCTATTTCGGCCAGACTGCTCATAAGTAAGCGTTCAAAAATTTTTCCTCCCAGTCTATCCACTTCACTGAAAACCAAAGTGTTCTCGAATTAGTTTAGAGTCCCTGGAACTCAAAGATATCGCCCAAGTTCCTGGAAATCGACCTAAAGTTGGTCAAAATCACGCGTAACCCAGTGTCAAAGACTTTCTAGTCACTAAGTGGCTTTATTTCAGCCAGACTGCTCATAAAAAAAATCGACCCAAAGTTGGTCAAAATCACGCTGCGCGTAGCCCTGTCTCGGCGACTTTCTATTTACTAAGTGAGTTAAACAGTGGCTATATTTCGGCCAGACTGCTCATAAGTAACCGTTCAAAAATTTTTTCTGTGTCCATTTCACTGAAAACCAAAGTCTTCTAGAATTAGTTTAGAGTCCCTAGGGCTGGGAAATATCGCCCAAGTTCCTGGAAATCGGCCCAAAGTTGGTCAAAATCACGCTGCGCTTAGCCCGGTGTCGAGGACTTTCAAGTCAATAAGTGAGTTGATATTTCGGCAAGACTGCTCATAAGTAAGCGTTCAAAAATTTTTTCTCTGTCCATTTCACTGAAAACCAAAGTTTTCTCGAATTATTTTAAGGTCCCTAGGACTGGGAAATATCGCCCAAGTTTATGGAAATCGACTCAAAGTTTGCCAAAATCACGCTGCGCGTAGCCCGATCTCGGCGACTTTCTAGTCACTAAGTGCGTTAACCAGGGGCTATATTTCGGCCAGACTGCTCATAAGTAAGCGTTCAAAACTTTTTCCTCTGTCCATTTTGCTGAAAACCAAAGTCTTCTCGAAGTAGTTTAGAGTCCCTAGGGCTGGGAAATATCGCCCACGTTTCTGGAAATCGACTTCAAGTTGGTCAAAATCACGCTGCGCGTAGCCCGGTCTCGGCGACTTTCTAGTCACTAAGCGAGTTAATATTTCGGCCACACTGCTCATAAGTAACCGTTCAAAAATTTTTCCTCTCTCCATTTCACTGAAAGCCAAACTCTTCTCGAATTAGTTTAGAGTCCCTAGGGCTTGGAAATATCGCCCAAGTTCCTGGAAATCGACCCAAAGATGGTCAAAATCACACTGCGTGTCGCCCGGTCTCCCCGACTTTCTAGTGACTAAGTGAGTTAATATTTCGGCCAGACTGCTCGTAAGTAACCGTTGAAAAATTTTTCCTCTACCCATTTCACTGAAAACCAAAGTCTTCTCGAATTAGTTTAGAGTCCCTAGGGTTGGGAAATATCTCCCAAGTTTCTGGAAATCGACCCAAAGTTGGTCAAAATCATACTGCGCGTAGTCCGGTCTAGGTGACTTTCTAGTCACTAAGTGAGTTAAAGAGGGGCTATATTTCGGCCAGACTGCTCATAAGTAACCGTTCAAAAATTTTTCCTCTACCCATTTCACTGAAAACCAAAGTCTTCTCGAATTAGTTTAAAGTCCCTAAGACTGGGAAATATCGCCCAAGTTTATGGAAATCGACTCAAAGTTTGTCAAAATCACGCTGCGCGTAGCCCGATCTCGGCGACTTTCTAGTCACCAAGTGTGTTAACCAGGGCCTATATTTCGGCCAGACTGCTCATAAGTAACCTCATAAAGATTTTTCCTCTCTCCATTTCACTGAAAACCAAAGTCTTCTCGAATTAGTTTAGAGTCCCTAGGGCTGGGAAATATCTCCCAAGTTCCTGGAAATCGACTTCAAGTTGGTCAAAATCACGCTGCGCCTAGCCCGGTCTCGCCGACTTTCTAGAATGACTAAGTGAACTAATATTTCGGCCAGACTGCTCTAAGTAAGCGTTCAAAAATTTTTCCTCTGACCATTTCACTCAGTGAAAACCAAAGTCTTCTTGAATTAGTTCAGAGTCCCTAGGGCTGGGAAATATCGCCCAAGTTTCTCGAAATCGACCCAAAGTTGGTCAAAATCACGCTGCGCGTAGCCCGGTCTAGGTGACTTTCTAGTCACTAAGTCAGTTAAACAGGGGCTATATTTCAACCAGACTGCTCATAAGTAAGCGTTCAAAAATTTTTCCTCTGTCCATTTCACTGAAAAACAAAGTCTTCTCGAATTAGTCTAGTCCCTAGGGCTGAGAAATATCGTCCAAGTTCCTGGAAATCGACCCAAAGTTGGTCAAAATCACGCTGCGCGTGGCCCGGTCTAGGTGACTTTCTAGTCACTAAGTGAGTTAAACAGGGGCTATATTTCGGCCAGACTGCTCATAAGTAACCGTTCAAAAATGTTTTCTCTGTCCATTTCACTGAAAACCAAAGTCTTCTCGAATTAGTCTAGAGTCCCTAGGGCTGGGAAATATCGCCCAAGTTCCTGGAAATCGACCTAAAGTTGGTCAAAATCACGCTGCGCGTAGCTCGACTTTCTAGTCACCAAGTGAGTTAATATTTCGGCCAGACTGCTCATAAGTAAGCGTTCAAAAAATTTTCCTGCGTCCATTTCACTGAAAACCAAGGTCTTCTCGAATTAGTTTAGAGTCCCTGGGGCTGTGAAATATCGCCCAAGTTTCTGGAAATCGACCCAAAGTTTGTCAAAATCACGCTTCGCGTAGCCCGGTCTCGGCGACTTTCTAGTCACTAAGTGAGTTAATATTTCGGCCAGACTGCTCATAAGTAAAAATAAGCGTTCAAAAATTTTTCTCTGTCCATTTCACTAAAAAACAAATCTTTTCGAATTAGTTCAGAGTCCGTACGGCTGAGAAATATCGCCCAAGTTTCTGGAAATCGACCCAAAGTTGGTCAAAATCACGCTGCGCGTAGCCCGGTCTCGGCGACTTTCTAGTGACTAAGTGAGTTAAACGAGGACTATATTTTGACCAGATTGCTCATAACCAAGCGTTCAAAAATTTTTCTTCTGTCCATTTCACTGAAAGCCTAAGGCTTTCAGTGAAATGGACAGAAGTAAGTAAGTCTTAGTAGGACTTAGTAAGTCGTCTTGAATTAGTTTAGAGTCTCTGAGACTCGGAAATATCGCCCAAGTTCCTGGAAATCGACCCAAAGTTGGTCGAAATCACGCTGCGCGTTGACCGGTCTCGGCTATCTTCAGTAGTCACCAAGTGAGTTAAACAGGGGCTATATTTCGGCTAGACTGCTTATAAGGAAGCGTTCAAAAAATTTTCCTCTGTCCATTTCACTAACAAGCAAAGTCTTTGGAAATCGACCCAAAGTTGGTCAAAATCACGCTGCGTGTACCCCGCGCAGCCCGGTCTCTGCTTCTTTCCAGTGTCTGAGTAAGCTATATTTAGGCCAGCATGCACATAACTAAGCTTGCGATTATTTTTCCCTGGTCGATTTCACTGAAAGACAAGGGCTTCTCGAGTTAGTTTCAAGTCCCTTGGACTCGGAAATATCGCCCAAGCTCTTAGATATCAAGTCTAAGTAGGCCAAAATCAAAGTTTGCGCAGCCCGGTCTCTACTTCTTTCCAATGTCTGAGTAAGCTATATTTCGGCCAGTATGCACATAACCAAGCTTGCGATTAGTTTTCCCTGGTCGATTTCACTGAAGGACAAGGTCTTCTCGAGTTATTTTCAATTTTCTGGGACTCGGAAATATCGCCCTAGCTCTTAAAAATGAAGTCTAAGTAGGTAAAAATCAAAGTTTGCGCAGCCCGGTCTCTGCTTCTTTCCAGTGTCTTAGCAAGGTACATTTCGGCCAGCATGGACAAGGTCTTCTCGAGTTTCTTTAAAGTCTAAACTTGTTTTACTTTTCGAAGTTCTTTCTGCGTATTCCCTCGTTAGTACAATACACATCGTAGTCTTTAAAAGCGCCTTTTCTGTGTAAATCGGCTCCATAGACCTGTCGCAACAAATTGCACGATAGAGTGATTTTAGGTGACTTTTGTGTAAAGTGAGGGGTGAATAGGGGTATGGAAATCCGAAGAACCATACCTATTTTTCGCCAAATCCGTTGATCCGCTTATATTTTTGTTCAAATCCGAAACCACAACAACATCCGGAAACAGAAGTGTAAAAGTTCAAAGGTAAACTGGTAAATGTGAATGCCATTGTTAATTTTGCACAAATAGTAAAGAAGGCAACATGCTTGATGACTATAACACAGTACAATTCCAATAACAGTCTCACACCCGAGTTTAAATGAGCTTCGTCCGAAAAAAGAAATAATTTGGAAGAACTCATTAACATACTGGCCAAGGCTGAAGAAAGATCTATGATCCAAATTTCGTTTTATAGGACCCAAGATCCGAACATCAAGACGGTCACAATCCGGAATCCGCGCCAAAATTCACAGCTGATCCACGATCCACTGTGTTTTCAAAATCCGCTAATCCGCTCGATTTACCGCAAAAATTCACAATCCTTGCGTTTTCCGTCAATCCGAAAACCTATTCACCCCCCCCCCCCCCCCCCCCACCCTGTAAAAGAAACACCACATTCTGAAGTTACTTTTGATGGATTGCCATTGTCAGAATTTTCATTTGTTTGGGCACAATGGCAGCCCCATTTTAGATTTTCAGCATTCCTCTAACTACAAGTGGTACCTTGGAATTACAGTTTTAGCGCGATTGCGGGGTGTAACTTCCTTGGCAAAACCAGAAAAACCGTAAAATGCATTGGGCAGAAAAATCCGAAAAACCGCCATCATTGTTGACAAAAACCGAGAACCAAAAACTAAATTGGAGAAAACCCGCAAACCCCACAAGACACGAGAACCGAAAAACCGCGGTTTTTAAGTGCGAAAACCGAGAAACCGAGCAAAAAATTGGCCAAATCCGCAAAAGCGAAAATCCCTACGCCCCCTTCTACGCTGGTTGATCGATGGCCGATCGTATTTGAAAACTTTTTCTCAAACTCATTAATAATTCATCAAGTTAAAACAAAGAAAATCACAACCGTGAAGGATGTTTGGATACCCGGTCTTAATTAGCATAGATTTTGACGACTTTACTTCTCTGTTTACTCCTTAGTTTTAGTTTCGATTGAGAAGATATATCAAACACTCGAGGCAGTGTTTCATCGGCTATCCAAACACCTCGAATTTCGTCAAAAATACTCCGCTGCGCGTCGTATTTTCAACTCTCTTCTCGGTGTTTGGATATCCCGATGAAACACTGTCTCTCGTGTTTGATATATTACATAAACCATCCACAGCTTTTATTTGTAGGGGTACGAACCGCCTATAAAATCTTTTTGTTAAACATTTGCGTAGTTAAAGAGCCATTGAGTCTAAATAGATGTTTGATTACGCGCGTAGAAGCTTGTTGCTTGTTCATTGCATTAGCTTGTTTCACGCCCTCCGGGGGGTACTTCCTTATATGGGCTATAAAGGTATGTGCGGCCCGAAGGGTATGGTTTTTCAGCTGTTTTGGTCATACATGTAAATGGGGTATTGATTTTTAGCTGATTTTGGCCATTTTGGTCATGAATAGGGCATGGTTTTTGCACCCTAGCCTTGATATAGGTATGTTTTTAAGTAGAAGCCACTTCATCATTATCGAAAAAATCAACGAAAGCCCTTCACAAATTATGTTTATGGTAATTTAACATTGGTCTGAACTAGGGAACTAATTAGAACGCAGGTCTGAAACAGGGTTTTGATTTAAGGGTTAGGTCATAAATAGGGTTTCGAAATTTTGGTCAGGTCATAAATAGGATAGGGAACATCCCAGATTTTGGTCATAAATAGGGTAAGGGTTTTGGGAAGCGGGCCGCACACCCTTATCCGATTGTTCTGGGCGTACCCCCCCCCCCGGGTTTCACGCACATTGCAACAAAGTGTAACAAAGTCCGTTGATCTATCGATGTAACATCAACAATCCCTCTCAAAAAGTGAATTGCAAGTTATCTATTTGACAATTATTTTCAACCAAACACGTTATTTGGACGTTAGCGAACTGAAATATAAGCGTTGGCGAACTGACATTAGACGCTGGCGAAACGACTTCATACGTTGGCGATCTGGTCGTTGGCGAAGTGACACGTTGGCGAAACGACCGGCATTCGGTACAGATGATGAACATGTAACATTTATACTTGTCAGTAATCAACCACCTACGACTGTCACTAAATCGTGATCACACCACACATATTGATGACGATGAAGAACTTTTAAGTGCTTCAAAAAAATAAGAATAAACTGAGATATTAACATGCAAAGATTCTTCGGTAAATTCATTAATTAACTGATGGAAACTCTAAGCCCGTAAGGACAACCTACCTCGGGCAGGGGAGGATCCAGGATTTTTCTTAGGAGGGGGTGCATCACTAAGGAATGGCGTAAAAGACTGGTGAGGTAAACAAATTTTGAAAGCGAATAGAAAAAGAAGGCTTCATCTCAGGGGGGTGTGCACCCCTCGCACCCTCCCCCTAGATTCGCCTCTGCCGGGCATCGCATCGCTTCTATTTCTGGCTGAGAGTAAGAAGACAGTTATATTCACGGCCACCCTATACACCATTTAGATTAAAATAGAAAATTATACAAGGCTCCAAGTCACTGTTTCCCCAATGACCAACACTCACAAATATGGTGAACAAAAGGTTTGCTTAACATAGTAATAAAAATACACTCCCAGCAATTCAAACAGTGACTGCCACTATGGTGACCACTGACTTTTTTTTCTCTGAATAGTATTGATAAATATTTTATCAAACTATCTGATAATGAAGAGGTCTATGACAAGGGCAACTGAGTTAAAAAAAATCATAGAATACTATACAGTAGAGCAAAACTCCAATCTCAGCACCACAACATTCTATTAATAATAGCATTAAAAGCTGCAGTATAAAGAGCAACTTGTATTGCTTTCAAACGTCTTATATTTTCTGGTTTCTACACATCTCGTGCAGCATTAGTTGTTTAAATAGCAAGATATGAAATGTACCCTTTTTTGACTGAAAATTTCCTAAACATCCCTTTTCCTAGATTATTTTTTCTTATTTTATATCATAAGATAATCGCATGTGAATTTGAGGCATTTTTGGGCAATTTTGTAGTTTCTACCTAAAGTGTTTACTCCTCCACATTAAAAACAAGAGAAATTAACCGTAAAGAGGTCCATTCTCAGAAAAGTTTTTATGATTAAACATAATTTGATGTATTGTTGAGAATTTAGATATCGATCGAGCTGTACAGCTGAGTACACCTTAATTCACGATAACAACTGTGCTGATGTGACAGACATCAAGTTTTTTTGCCCTTGTTGTGTTATTAGCCAAATACGCTCTCTGCTGCTTGCTTGATGACTTGTGCTCCACGTTTGATTTCTTCCCCTGTCAGTTGAACATTCAGTGTCACTCTGATGCTGGAAGACAAATCAGAAACTGTGGTTAACAATAGAAAATTAATTTTCTGTAAATTACGTGAGAGCCACACGAAAGGTAATTGACATTAAGTCTTCATATGAACCAAATGGCCCATCAAGCTGGAGGTTATCCCGGTTTCTGTAGCATGAAGCAAATAGGAGTATTTCTACTTCCCCCTGGATGGGATTCTAGTCCATCACAGGGTTACCCCAAGCATTACGTTTGCCAGTATCCAATTATACACCTGGGTGGAGAGAGGTACTGTGAGAGTAAAGTGTCTTGCCCAAGAATACAACACAATGTCTCCCTGCCAGACAAGGCTTGAAGGTGGACCGCTAGATGAAAGATCCGAAATTGAGCACACTTAACATAAGGCCACCGCAGGTAGATGCCACTGGTTAATTCACTGGATAGACTGAGCAGCTGGCAGTTTTGGTAAGCTTTGTCGTTCAGCTATGCAGGCTATTCACTGGACTCCAAAGCACTGAGATTTAAGGTTGAAGTCCTTGGCAGGGAAATTCTCTCGTGTTTTTGGTGAGATAGATGTATGCTCTCTCTCACACTGCCTCTCTCACTAGTCCTCCCAAAATCTCTTTCTAGCATGATTAACTAATTTAGAATAAAACCAAATCATTAAACAATAATTTCATCTCTTACTGACACTACTTCAGTATCTGTAATTTGAATTTTTACGAAAACCTTCCCAAAGACCTTTACTTAAGTTGCCCATCAGGCAAGCAAAGAATAGTATTTACTAGTCAGAACGACTGCAAAACCCACTAGCCCCAGGCTATCAAATGAGACTGATCCCAATTTGATTCTTGGAACTTTACCTTGGGGGTGGTAGAAACTTTTCCTCATGTTTGAGATATCTTGCAACTGTAAGGGCAACACCATTCCCCAAAGCCTAAAATTAAAAAAAAGAGAGAGAAATAAAATATCATCAGCAAGGAGGTAGTTTTTCAGGGCTACCTAACAGTAACACAAAAAAACAACTGCAACTGATCATTTAATTAGAAATGTTGGTGTCAATGATACCAACATTTCTAATAACATGATCAGTTCAAAATTATTCTCAAACTTGTTAATAATTCATCAAGTTCAAACAAAGGAGACCATGGGCCTGACAGTTTCTGGACATCTGATCATAATTAGCATAGGTTTTTTCAATTCTATTTCTCTAACTTCACCTCAGTTTCAGTTTTGATTGAGAAGATGTATCAAACATTCAAGACCGTGTTTGACTATTTCCAAAGACCTTGAAGTTTGTAAAAAAACACTCTGCTATGCATCATATTTTCAACTCTGTTCTCAGTGTTTGGAAACATGGCTAAACACGGTCTTTTGTGTTTGATATATTACTTCAAAAACTGTATAAACCTTCCTCCTTGATTTGGTGATAAAAACAGACAGAACTCACATTGGCAACAACTTGCTTTAATTTCTCTTCATCCTCCTCAAATGTTTCATAAGGTTCAAGAAGCCTTAAGTGTAGAATTGGAGAATCCTCTGATCCTTCGCACAAAAGTCCTTTGAGTCTGAATATTAGAAGAACAACATTTAATTGACTCTTTTTCATTACAAGTGCACAAGTATTGCGAATAGGCAAGTGCAAGAATGTCACATTTGAGTTTTCATTATTGATTTTCATCACTAAATTTCCAGACTAGAGACCCTGGGGCAGATCCAGGGATTTTAGTACTTCCTCTTTTATTTTGGTTATAAAAACGTTATCCAAGCTCCTGTCAAATTCCATATGGCGCTAAAGTGAGTTTTTCAATTAACTTTACAATTAAACAGCACTGTGAGCAATTCTTCCCACAAAACTTTTCAGCCCCAAACTTCCTGAAAATCTGAGGCACCATAGCCTAAGGCCAGGAAGCTCTTTGACAATCAGCTCATCGGTGAGTTGTGTACTCATTCACTAAGATTTAGAATTCCAGAGGTGCATCAAAAACCTAAAGAAAACTCCTTTTCTCAAAGAGGTCAAAGTTTAATTTGAAGTCCTTAAGAGTCAAGTCCAAAAGACAGCAGTAAATAAAACAGCCAAAACTCATCCCTCAAAAAGCAGGAAATCAAGTATTCCAAACTCCTCGGGGGGAGCTCCCTGATCCCTTAACTCCCTGATCTCCAAACTCCCTTTCACCAAATCCTGGATACACCCCAGCAACCTGCTCCTGCTTTTATGGTAAGGTTATGATATATTACATACCCTTCAAGTTCTGCATATAACAGTTTTGTCTTCTCTTTCAGTTCCTCAAACATTTCTGAATGTAAAAGTCAAAAAAGGGTTAAGTTAGATCACACTGCTTAAAGATATAGTAAGTCAGTAACTTACACATCATAAAACATTTAATTTTGAAATTGCAAACCTGGTTTCTGTTCAATGATATTTAATCCTTCAATTGCTGCTGAAGCTAACATGGGAGGCAGTGATGCTGAAAAACAGTACCCTGCACCGGAGAGTCTCTGCAAGAAACACACAAACAAATGATACGAGACGGTAATTTGTCGTAGATGAGACACAGAGTTTTCAGTTAACTTTACAGTCAAACAGCACTGTCAGCAGTTCTCCCCATAAAACTTTTCAGTCTCAAAATTGTGAAAAATCTGAGGCTACACCAAAGACTGGAATGATATTAAGTTCAAAGTGAGTACATACTTGGCTACTTTAACTATCTTGGCCTGGCTCACAGGTTTGTTCATCTATTTACCATATGCTAGGCCGTGTAACAAGTTGGCATTAAATACCTCAAACAAAATTAATAGCACACTTATATGATAACAAAAGCTGATGTGAACAAAGCACTGGCTGACTGGTGAATAAATGAAGTTTTACAAATTATATCATGACAAACCTGGTGGTCAACAACAAATGATGTCCCACAACAGAATCCACCAATAGTTGCTAAGGAGTTCTCCATGGAAACAGATATCACGTCGACTTCCTTTATCTGGTGAGCAGAAAAGTTTGTTTTGATTTTTGAAAAATCTAAGCTTTAAGCATTAGTCAAAAAAAGTCTTGAACTACAGATGACAAAATTACTTTTATTAAAAATGCAATGCCTTGGAATTGGACACTAAAAATGAGTTTTGACAGCCAGAGAGAGAGGATTTCTGCTGCTCACTCAAGTCCTTCCTGAGAAAAGACAGCTGGAGAGGAGTGGGAGCTTCTTTTCTGAACTGCAGCTGGCAATTGACCATTGGAGGGTATCAAAGTAATAAACTTACTGGGATGTCAAAGTGTTCTGTTATTCCTCTTCCAGTTTGTCCGAGAACTCCAAATGATGCACTTTCATCAATGATGAGTCGAACTTTGTAATTGTACTTCAGTTCAATCTTAAAAGAAAATCTTAGTTAGGTACAGCCTATCACTTGCAAATTAAAGATGATGAAATAAGTTTTATTATTTATTACTTCACTTACTATTTTTGGAAGTGGTGCAATGTCACCATAATTAACATAAATTCCTTCTAAAACTAAAAATCTTCTAGTCACACTAGCTTTCTTGGGATTCTGAGATTGGAAAAAAAGGAATCAAAAGTTTAGCAAGTTGTTTAACACTTTGGTCAGATCATGTGTACTAAAGACATCAGCAGTTGAGTATTGATTGATACCATTGATCAATACCCTTGATTGCCATCCGAATCGATACTTGGTCAACACTCAATCAACACTTATTTACATATTTACATGACGTAACCACGTATTTACGTGACGGGCGCTTCCTCTTTAAAGATTGTTTTCATTATATTATTATTATTATTATTACTTGATCAACAGTCAGTCAATAGTCAGCTGAGTGTCTACCAACTCATATGCATAGATTGAAAATTAGTTGACTGTTGACTGACTGTTGACCAAGATGTTGACCAAGTGTCAATCGAGTGTCAACCTAAATGTCAATGTAGTATCAATTGAGGGTCGATCAAGGGTATTGATCAAGGGTATCGATTGACACCTGACCACCGATACCTTTAGTACACATGATCCCTTTGGTCTACACTCAAAGAAGTAAGCAAGCAAGGCAGCAAGCAGATGAGGAAACAGGGAAGAAAACAAGGAGTTGAAAATACATAAATCTATTAGTTTTACATTTACCTTTTCATCTTTCTCTTTTTGTTCATGCAAAAGCCTTTCCAGGTCATCCATGTCATTGTGTTCAAACCACATTATACGACTTCTTGAAGCAACAAGTCCTTTTTGAATCGCAAAAGAAACTCCCTTATCACTAGGAGAAGAAAATGAGAAAGTAATAAAGAAAAATAAATGATGCCTTAATTAATAATCCATGGATATCCTCCCTGATTTACTAATGGTATTATCAGAATCATCATATAAAATGACCCCATCTGAAATCTTATGAGCTCTAAGCAGAAATAGGCTGTCAAAAAATAACATTACGAACTGTTAGATTATCTCACCAAAAAATGACATCCCCTCTCTTGGAATAAGCAGGAATTACACTTGCTATTGTAGAAAACCCATAAGAATAAAGAATAGCCTCTTCAGTCCTCATGAATTTAGCCAGTCTCTCTTCTAACTCTAAATGAACATCTGCAAATGCATAACAAAACATGTCCTAATTATTTCAAAGCCTTTCAAGAGTAAGAAATTCCCTTCATGATGGGCACTTGATTCTTTCTGTTGTCCTGAAGACGTTTTTCCTACATCTCTGAAGCTCTGACTATAAACATTCAACAACATTATCAAGCCAACAAGTATTACAATGAGAAATATTACGAAAATTACCCAGCACTAAATTCTGTCATCAATGACTACCAAATTCTCATAACTAACATGAAACACGAATGTATGCCAATCAGTATGGGGAACTGATATTTCAAAATTACGGCCACATTTTACTTGATTCAAGTGATAACAAGGGTGTTCATTTGAAACCTAACCACCAAAAAGTTCTTTTCAAATCAAGTATTACTAGTTTGCTGCAAATTTATAAAACATGTAACCCTTAATTTGACTATCAAATTCAATTATTTTGCAAAATTAACAGAAAATGAGGGTTTGAGACAAACATGGAAGAATTGCCCAGGAGATCCATGAATAAAAGAGTTAATTACTTACCAATTGTACCATAAAAACCACGGGGCCCACATGAACCTACACCATAACGATGAAGGCTTTTGATGGCTGCATCCTAGAAAAATAATATTATTAAATAACGTATCTTTAGCCCAGCTTAAAAATAATAATTAATTGGAGCTAGATTTCCTATTGTATAATAGTTGCAGATGCGAGATATATTGTGTAGTGTATGTGAAGACGTGGCATGTTCTTTTCAGTTTTGTTATACAGTCAAGTAATAATAATTTTCCCTTTCCCTCCCACCCTATGTGGGCTGAAGTTTTATTCCCGGTTTTACCATGTGGTGCTTTATCTAGTTTTGTTTACGGTTTCATGTACTGGAAATAAACTTCCTTTCACAAATAATTATTTGATGGTTGTCACGTGTTTGATTTATTTAATTAGCAAAAATTAGAAAAAAATATATATTATAGTTCAAAATTAACTTTGTGTCAAGATCATTTTGAATGTTTAATTTCATTTTCCTTTGTTCCAGATTTACTATAATTATTCCAAGACAAAGACAAAAACAAATCAAACAAGTTTGAAATCATTTTAAACTACAACATATACAAGAACAACTAAGAAATTCTTTGCAACAAAAGCTGGATACTGAAAATAATGCACATGTACTTCAGTCAGTGCCAGAAAAAAAGTGATAAAAAGTTGAAAAAGAAAATTTAATACCTCTATTTTCTCATTTCCGACAAAACCAAGAAAGTTGAATGTTGCAAAATTCAGACACTCTTTGTCATCTATGTTCAATGTATGTCCTGGTTTCCTAGTAGAATAAATATAAGGGAGTAATTTACCAGTCATTTTAGAGAAAACGATGGAATCACAAATGAAGAATCTTATACCACAGTAACCACAGTACTCAAATTTACTGATACATTAATAAAATTGAGCATAATAAACTCAACAATAGATATTTTCATAGCACTTAGCAGTATATTTTGATGCCTACCCTTGTACCACATTTGGAGTAATGGCATCTAGATCGTATGTTGGCGTCGCTGGAACCAATGGTTCTGGTTGCCATTCCTCAATTAATTCTTCCTCTTCCTGAAACATCAAGAGAGCAAAACTTTGTGGGAGTGTGATGGTTTAATATCATGTCTAACATAATATTAGACTCTAGGTCCATGCCTAATATTATAGTATAAACAGCATGCAGATGTTGCATTTTTTAGGCTTCTTGGCTCTTTTAATCTAGGGATTAGTTGTGAGCTTTGTTAAAACCTTACAGCAGTCACACCTCTTATACCCAGATGTACCCTCAAATCAGGAAGGAGCTGAGAATAGAGTATATCTCCAGTATATTTTAGGGTTACAAACTGATTGCCAGGTAAATGCTTACTTATTTGATTGATCATTTTGGGTAACATTTTGTCAGCTTTGGTGCTGGTAAAATTGCTGTACACTTTGAATTGACTTGTGGGCAAAGTAAGTAGTATCCAGTAACTTCTCAACATTTCCATAAAAGTGAAAAAATTTATCACACCCTTGGATGTGCACCCCTCACAAAAGATGTCTTACATTTTGCTATCAAACACCTGAGATGAGGCAATAGCTATTGGCTATCACTAATGAAGATGAATAATATTGGTCTGAAAATGGATCAAGATAAGGAGACTCGATAGCACCGCAAGCAGCCAAAAAATTCAAGGACTACCACCCCCTACCCCACCCATGAGGGTTCAACATAGGCTTTTTCAATCTCACATCCCACCACTATTTTTGGCTCAATCCCACCATCCTGCACCACTCAGAATGTTTATGCCCAACCCGCCTGGTAAGAGTCGGAGTTCTCCAAGTAATGTCTGTGAAGGAGTGATTTTCCATTTTTCATCCTGCATCCTGCCATCAATTTTAACACTATCCCGCACTCCATCTGCCAAAATGAGCAAATCCTGTTCCCGCCAAAATATTTTTATCCTGCATCCCACTACTACAAATTCCATCATCCCGTATCGTTCCTTCATTTTTACTCCCATCCCGCATCCTGCCAAAGCTATGTTGCGCCCTCATCTGTCAGGGGACTGACGGACTCAAGCTACATAAACTGAGTTATTGAACTCCCTATTTGAATGGAATTCATTTTCCCAGGAAACCTATAGCTTGTTTATCTGACAATGCTACAGGGCACTGCTTCATTCCCTATGTTCAAAATCAAAACAAACCTTCTCTGTTAGTTCTATCTTCTGTTCTCTGAATCTGAACGTCTTGCTGGTAATCAGCCTTATTATCCAAAGAACCAAGACAGCCTCAAACAGAACATGATAGAAGGGCACCTATACAAGTGAAGACGAAAACCGTAAATGCTTAATAGCATGCATTATACATGTACAGTGAGTTTATATCTTATGTCATAAGATTATCAGCATATTTTTTTTTAAAAATTACGGCTATCAGAGCCTAAAAACGCATTACAATCACCAACTTACCTTCGTATAATATTCTAGGATCTCTATTCCCTGTGTGAGATAAATCGTGAAGTAAGACAGCTGCAAATAGGGTGTACTCGTGGAACCATCCGTCGCACATTGTTGCTCAACCCGCGCCATTTTGGTTCTATTTTGGAGACGCCCAGACATAACGAGGTCTGGAACCAACACGTCCCCAGTCTTCCTCTTTCTGATTTGCAAGACTTCACACGAAGGACGAGGCTTTCAAAAACACTGAACATGTCTTCGAAACTCAAAGTGTCTAATGGAGACTGGGTTTGCTCCGATAAAAGGTATTTGCCATGTGAAGGGGTTCTATGATCATCATTCTTTTGTATTGTCTTATTTCTGGTTCTTTTCAGATGCGGGAATGTCAATTTTGCAAGGCGTACTTCATGCAATCGGTGTGGCAAAGGTTGGTACTTGTTGTGCCACGTTTTGTTGAAACGAATGAAACTAAACAATTTGACGGAACAATCAAATGGTGATAGAACGTGTTCAAACGTAAAATTCTAAAACTGAATTGTCGCTGTTATGTGCTGGAATCAATAGAGGAAGTCTTAGATTAGATATGTGTTTGTAGTTAGTTTGCGTGGTTTAATTTCACACAGAGGTGAAGCAAATAAGCTTAACACTTTATACAGTTTGATTGAAGGAGCAATTTGAAACCTGGCGTTATCTTGCGTATTTCTTTTATGTGAATTTGATACTCTGGTCTGTTATTTGTGTTTTGTGATTTTAGTTGGCCTATTTTTAGTTTGACCCTTAATCGTATTTTGGGATCAAATGGCTGCATGCATGTTTAATTGATTAACTGCCAAGGGTCGGGGAAATCTGTAAACCAATAAGTCGTGCAATCCATTAATGTAATGTACCCCTTCTAGTCTGTGCTGCTGTTTAGTTGGCCTGACTAGCAATCTGAGGGTTCAAACAATTCGCGTCTTGTATAATTTTGGCTTTTTGGGTCTTGTCATTTCTATTTTTCCCACTTGTATTCTCCTTGAGAACAGAGAAAGTGTTCAAATGGGTTTGGAAAGGTCTCCATGTTTGAACAGCTAAATTGTAGTGTAACTATTGTTGGGAAAATGAAGTGTCTGCATATATGAGTGACCTATTAACCAAGGTTCAACTGTGTCGTAGGTACCTTGTGGTAAACAACAAGGTAAGGTAAAGTCTGCGTATGAGTCAAGTGGCCCATCAGGCCGGAGCTTATCCCGGTTTCTGTAGCATGAAGCAAATAGGAGTATTTCTACTCCCCCCTGGATGGGATGCTAGTCCATCACAGGGTTACCCCCAGCATTAAGTTCGCCGGTACCCATTTATACACCTGGGTGCAGAGAGGCACTGTGAGAGTTAAGTGTCTTGCCCAAGAACACAACACAATGTCCCTGGCCAGGGCTCGAACCCGGACCGCTTGATCCGGAGACGAGCGCACTAACCATGAGGCCACCACACCTCCCACCGTAAACAACAAACTGGACTGTAAAGGAAGGATATGAATTTGTTTGCTATTATGTTTTTTTTTTTCTAACAGAGAAAGGAAATATTGATTCAGTCAAGCTTACTGGTTCTGAAATTGGAAAGCACGCTGCAGCAAAGAGCAAAGGGTTGTTTAGTGCTGAAGACTGGATGTGTTCAAAGTGTGTAGATATTATTCTGAGTGCTCTATATTGAATTTAAGTAGTGCATTGATTATCTGGTAAAATGGTAGGACTGGCCATGTTTCAGAGGTGAAATGATTTATAGTCATTCCACTGAGTTGGATTTCCATCACTGTGTAGTTTTAGATGGATGTATCGTATTTGCATACAAAGTAAGATTTAAGCAATAGAGGACTTTTTCCCTGTTTGCATAGCCTCATCTGAACACGAGGTGGGCTGGGAGAACATTCGCGACAGTTGTGCAAACCTGAGACATAGTCAAGGGTTTGCATAACTTTCAAGAATTCCTCCAATCCCCCAAGTGTTTAGATGAGGCTATGTAAACACGAAAAAAAGTCCTCTGTTGCTTATATAAAATTTTATGGGAGTATGGACCGATATTTTCTGGAACTGCGCAATAGATGCACGAAGTCGTGAGATACAAGACATTTATTATATAGACTAGAGTGTTTTACTGGAAAATACATCACTCGTAAAATTCATACGAAAACACAACCGGGACTCGGGTGGTGTATTTTCCATATCCTCACTAGTGAAGATATCGGTGATTTCACTGATATCAAGTTTGCCTCTTTTATTGTACTTAAATTCGTTGGTGTATGATCAAAACATCTTTGGGTCTTCCCCAAAAGTCTTCAGCAATCTTCGGTAATCTTCAGAAATT
Source organism: Orbicella faveolata (assembly GCF_042242905.1). Taxonomy (NCBI): domain Eukaryota; kingdom Metazoa; phylum Cnidaria; class Anthozoa; order Scleractinia; family Merulinidae; genus Orbicella; species Orbicella faveolata. The sequence continues at coordinate 4,700,099 of NW_028301541.1, forward strand.
TCTGAAAATGTTTGGCGACGTTCATGTGACCTTAAAACGCACGCTTTGGACAAGTTTTGGAAAATTTTCAGAAATCTTCAGAAGTGGGCGGAAATCTTCAGAAAGTCTAAAAAATGCCGTCTTCAGTATGTCTATGTAATAAAAAGATACTCTGTTGTGGCAAAAACAATATCTCACTCGTTCGCTGCAGTGACTCACCCATAAGATATTGTTCTTGCCACTCAAGCATAAAATTCATATCTTCTCGCCACCGTGTAATAACCTCTCTTTCTGACTGTTTTGCTTGTAGATGCGGCAATGTAAACTGGGCTCGAAGGAGTGACTGTAACATGTGCGGACATCCTAAATTCTCCAAAGTTGAATTCAGAACAGGTGACTTGTATTATATATGATAGAATTCTGTCTAACTTCAGGTGAAGTTAACTTGATTTTGTGGAGACAACCACTGAAATGAGAAAACATATAAGATTGTAAAGAAAATTTACTTCCAAAAAATGAAACATTGAAACATGAATAATATGTCATTTAAAGTTAACATGTTTACTTTCAAGATGAAAAGTAAGTTCTGTTCTTGACAGTAAAACATGTTTCTTAACAAACCAGTGTATTCTTTTTTCAACACACTCTGAACTCTCACTCTCATGAGAGGTAGGGCTTGTACCCTGGTTCTCTGGCAGACTCAGTTGTCTGCATCAGTTCAGCCTCAGTTGGATATAATCAATAAAATACTGTCTGTTGTTTGATTTAGTACTTGATAAAAGGTTTCATAGCTTCAGATGTGAAGCATTTCAACAAGAAGCATTAGGAAATTAAGTGGAAATTTTTCTCTTTTTTATTATGGATGTTCAGGATATGGTGGAGGATACAATGAACGCGAAGGAGTAGAATACATTCACAGAGAAGATTCTGATGATGAGTTTGATGAGGTACTTGATAATACATGTATACGGGTGCAATCATCAGTTCATTTTGCAAAAATGACTAGTAATAGACAGTAAGATACATTTAACAGGACACATGTCACATATGAACCTAGTAAAATGACCTAGCTCATCAAGATTCTCCCTGTAGCTCGGTGGTTAGAGTGCCCGACCGGTATCTGGGAGGTCATGGGTTCGAATCTGGTCAGGGACTCAACGTTTTTTTTCCCTTGCTTGTGGCAACATTTCATCTTTATCATACATTTAACTGCTAGCTAAATAAAGCTTTGCTCATTACCTTCTGCAACTAAATGTTCATTCTTCATCTTTTTGTGACAGTTTGGAAGAAGGAAGAAACCTAAACAAGGAGTTCGTCAATCAGTTACCGAACAGGTACAAAAATCAGTGCTCTTTAATGGAAAACAAGAGTCTGTATCATCACTATTTTGATTAATTTTTTATTTCAACAGAAACCACCAAAAGAAGTACCTTACAGTGACGAGGAAGAGGAAGATGATGACGATGATGAAGAAGGAGGTGACCTGTCAAAATATAACTTGGATGATGAGGTACTGGAAAATTGCAATTATCATTTCCAGATAACATAGGCCTTTTGCAACAAATAGCCACATGGCTTCATATAAATTGTACCAATCTGAGTGGCATTGCAAGCTATACTCTAGGACATCAAAACAAAGGAAGTCAAGCTCCTTGACTGTTTGAAGTCACTTTGTATTGGAGGCTCTCGCATTCTTTTGCCATCCATTTTGGTGGTTTTCATACCCTATAAAACTTTGAGGTATACTTTGCATAATTTGTGAATATTGCACGTTTGTTATCAATTGTTAAAAAAAAGTTCACTAGGGAAAGCAATCCTTTAAATTATGGAGCAGTTTTCCAGAAAACATGCTTTCTGATTGAATTGCTCCACGTCTTCAGAGATTTCTTTAGTAGGGATAGACTAAATTGTAAAGTATCACAGGATGGAATGCTAGTAAATCACTGGTTTCTCTGCAGCATTTTTTCAAATTCACTGGTCCCCAATATATTATTTATGTATTTTTTTTATTTTTAAGTTTTAATTCTTGTTTCGATCTTTCTTTACAATAACAGGATGAAGACGAAGATGAAGATGGCGACTTATCTAAGTACGCCCTAGACGCTTCAGACGGTGAAACCAAGGATAAGGGCCGGTAAACTCCTCCCCCCTGTCTGCCCCACCAATCCTTCTTATTTCAGGTGGGGCCAGGCACTCTGCCAACATTTAGTGTTTAATTATGAAAACATCACTTTTTGACTGTTGTATTGCTAATAAACTACATCCTGAAAGAAAACTATGAAAGATCTCTCTGATGGTACACCCGCTGATAGTATTAAAATTAAGACTACAGAAATTTCCTGGAAATGTATGCTTGGAATTTGATTAATCCTACAGTATGTATGCTTTTTACTGATCAATATGTTTATTTATGTTTTACTAATACCTTCATTACTAATGTGTACAGTACTTAAGGAAACCAATTAATACATGTAGATCTATCATCTCATCAGGGTCCTCTGAACACATGCAATACAAAGCATTATAAGATGCACTACTGAAATGACAGTTAGTCATCAGACATTGTCAAGCAAATTTGTAAAATTGGCAGGCTACTTTTGCATTATAGTGGATAACTTAGCTTTTAGTAGACATGAAGATCCTGTTTGTTAGGCCATGCTTGCTTTGAAATGTTAAATATCACAAATCTTATGGATACCTTGTTTGTTTCACTTTAACAACCTCTTGAGACTTGCACAAAACAAAAAAGAAAATCTGCTCTGAAAATTGCCCTATACATATTACTTCATGTGAAGCTAAAATAAAGATTTGAAAGAACGCATGATAAAAATTATTTCCAGCACTGAAACTGATTAGAACCAAACAATACCCAGTGAGAGACACTTAGAATGACCTTTGTGGAACTGCTTGTCAATTCAAGCACTTGTGGAATTTGTATTGAATTTCCTACAATTTCTGTCTTGGGCATGCTGGGCACAAAACCTCTTCACAGACAATTTTAGTCTGCGATATCAGTGCGTGTCTACTGCCTGTTTTTCAGCCGGTCAAGATCAAAATCTGGCTCCCCACCAAGCAAGAAAAAACGGCGCAGTGGCAGTAGTAGTTCATCTTCATCATCATCAAGGTCTAGAAGCAGTTCTTCGCGGTCACGCAGTCAATCAAGGTCTCGATCAAAGAGCACCAGTTCAAGATCGAGGTCTAAGTCACGTTCCCACTCAAGATCTCCCAAACGGTCCAGTCCAAGGGAGAAGAGGTTTGGTATTTATGCTATGATGGGATGAATTTTTTCTCTTTCAGTGTTAGCCAAGAAGTAAATAGTTGATTTGAATTAGTGAACACTTTGTCACATGTCATTGTCAAGTTCATTCTTCTTGCCCTTTGGTGTGTCTGCTTACCATTTCTGGCCTTTTATTGTTTGCCTGTTGAATTGACACATGACCATGACATGAAGTAACTTGTCATATTTCATAACCTTCAAATCTCTGATCTGCTGAAATAACAGATACATGTAGGAATGTAGTTTGTATTTAAATGGCTGGTCGCAAGGAAACATTAGGTATGGACTCAGATAAAACTTGCAAATATGACAGATTTGACTGTTCTATGTACCTGTAAGTAGTTTCTAGACTTCACTTGACTTGTAGATGTGAAACCAGAGCAGATTTCATTCTGTGTCCAACATTCTTTCCTCAGCAAGAGGTCCCGCTCCCGTTCCAGATCGAAGTCTCGATCTCGCTCTCACTGAAGATTGACTGGAGTGATAGAGGCCACTGTTGTAGGTCAAGTAAGTGAGGGGCAAGAGAGCTTGTACACACTTATTATTGTGGGCAAGCAGGCTAGGCTTGACAGGAATACTTGTCAAAGTGTCAAGATGTCCTCTTCTTGGGCAGAATGAAGAGACACCCTGGCTATGAGTATGAGTATTTGGGTTATGTATTTATTTAATGCCCAAAGACATGTATAGATCAGGTGCGGACCTAGGAGAGATGGCGACTCATTTCCGAAACAACGGGTGCCTTCTAGAGGGGTCCAGGGCCAAGCTATCTTATGAAATGTTTTGGATTTTAACTCCCTAAAGTCCCCTTTCCTGTGTTTCTGAGGCATTCTGAAAAATCTGACTGATTTTTGTAAAGTGGTGGAAACCAGGGTGGATCTGTGCATGTAGATACATTCACATTGTGTGCAAGAGGCTTTTACCAGACCAATATTTTCCAGACAGAACATTACCAGTTATGATTCCCTTTAAGCCACACAACCTTGTCAGTTATATTGGCCTTCTTCAATGTTCAAGATGAAGAAAATTCTATTTTACTGATAGCGTACATTTCTTTAATGTCATTTCTGGAAATTTAGTGGTGCATCAGGACCGTAGTCTCTCTCTAGTTGATGATTTTCTTTGTTCTCGTTGCCTGTCTGCTTGACATTGTTTTTGTATATTGTAAGTAGAAATTAAATTTTGATCACATGTGAATTTACAGAGCTGAAGGGAAAGTGTCAGGAGTATTTAATGTTCAAAATACAAGGGGAACTTTGGAAGTTCTGTCCTATAAAATAAAGGTAGCTTCGTCTAACAGAGGCATCCTTGAAAAGAAAGTTACGTTATTCTAGTTGGAAGGTGTTCAAATTAATGTAAATGTGCATGTCACATTGGCAGTGAAACCATCCAACAGACTGATGACTATTCCCCTGTACAGTCAGCCCTAGTCCGAGACATCTTCTGTAGTGTCAAGTCTGCTCATGACACTTCACCTTTGGTTTGATTGAATGAGATCACACCTCTAACAATTTTGTACTTCACAAGTTTGTTTTCAGGGATATGAATTGCTGAAGCTTCAAGAGCTTACTTAGAAGCAAGAAGTACCTTGGACAATGATGACTGGCTTTGTTTAGCACAAAATGAAACCAGTGTTCTCCCAACTTTTTTTTTATTAGGAAAAGAAAACTTTGTTGCAAAAATTTACTTTGTTCACAAGATAATAAAAATATATTAAAACTGTGTGGAACTTGTGTCATTACTTGTAGACTATGAGCAGTTCTTCAAGAAACAAAAAAGGCAAGAACAAAACCTGGGCAAATGTTGGGAAGCAAAATGTTTTCTTTTTGTTTTTTCAAAAAATATTAATACACCTCCCATGGAGGGTTTTTTGGTTTGGACCTCCCTCCTCACCCCCATTCCTCATGGAAATTCCAGTTTTGGGCTTTTGCAACCTCCCTTTCTCCTTGGAATTTCCAGAAACCCTCCTTGGGGTGGGTATGGATATTTTTTGGAACTGCACAATGTGAGTTCATGTGGCCATTAATTTTGTTGCTCCTTTTTCACTTCTCATTCACCAAGCTATAGAAAAGGAGCGACTGCTCAGTCTCAAAAACTTAAAGTATTGGAAATATCAAATATTTCATGCATAGAAATTGAGAGCGAATGATCTAATTGTTTTACTCTACTGGCGGTTTGTCACGAATGCCATTCGCTGATTGGCTATGTTACTCACTATCCTGTTGTAGATAGTGAGTAGCGTTGCAGTGTGCTCGTTATCAAAATGTTAGCCGATTCTTTGTGTTTCAAGGTATCGGCACAAGCTGTCGAGATGTAATGCTGATGTAAGCAAAGATAATTTACGTTTTTATTATCAAAGTAAACAAGTTGCCTATTTTTGTTGTTGAATTTTCTAAAAGAAATAGAAAACTTGCCACTGTGTTTCTGTAGAGTTTTAGTATAAATATCATAAATGCCATTTTCTGATTGGCTACGCTATCACTATCTATTCTGTGGTAGATAGTGAGTAGGTTAGCACCGTGCAATGGGGACCGCTTTTTAACATTTTTGAAGTGTCTGAAAAGAATTTAGATGAAAGTTTGGAACAACTAGTAGATTTTTACTTAAACAATTAGATTATTCACTTTAGATTTCCATGTGTTATAGTCGGCTATCATGCAATATATCACGAATGCCATTCTCCAAGTGGCTACGCTACTCACTGTTCTGTGATAATGAGTAGCGTGGAATGTGTACCCTTGTTAACAAAATGACAGCCACTTTTTGGCATTTTCTAAGCGTACATTCCTTTAGGGTGATCTGGATCAGGATCAGTGATCCAATATCTGTCTGGATCAAGGTCCATCAAAAGAACCGATGAATCCACTCTGGTCATGGATTCATCGGTTCCTTTGATGCACCATGATCCAGACAGATCATGGATCACTGATCCTGATCCAGATCACCCCAAAGGAAAGCACCCTAAGTGTCTGTAACGAGGAATTGAACAACTTGTAGATTTATATTAAAACAATTCGATTATTCACTCTATTTCTCAAGCAATAGAAATCTCAAGTTCATAATCTAATTGTTTAATAGAAAAACTTGTGGAACCTTGAGAAAACTCAAAAATGCTGTTGAAACACTTGCCTGTTGGCTTGTTTTCCCACAGCATTTCTCGTTCTCCCAAGCTTCCAGTGATCTCTGTAACTCGATACATGTTACATATTTTCTATTTCTTTTATAGAACTTGTACTCGTTGAATACAGGTGACATGCTTCAAATCTTCAACAGTTCAGCTTGAGCCTTTTACTTTCCCACAACAGGTGCTTTATAGTATTGACTAGTAGTCATACAGTGGAGCCTAATGCCATAGATCACAACCCATTTGTTTTCCATACTTCCACCCTGAAGAAAGTTCACTCGAAAGAGAAACAAAAGCCATGCATGTGACAGAAAGAAAAGAAAACTGCTCTTTTAGGGACAAACTTCCAAGAGGCCTTTAGTATTCAAGTACTTTCTGCTTGAAAATAAATCGCGCTAGGCATTGATACAGTTGTTTTAATCTTTGATACAAGCCCTAGCGGCAATTAAGAGGCATACACAGATTCTAGGATCACATGATCCGAAATTTCAACAAATGAACATTTAGTGAATTCTTGGTAGTACCGTTGAAGTCACGAGCTCGTGGCAAGCTGTTTATGCGACAGTCAGGGAAGATTTCGTAAAGAAAAATAACGGAGAGTCTTTTCCCGGAAATCGGAATTTCTGTCCGAGTTTATTACTTTCCCAAGGAAAGATCATAGTGGTCTTGTTGGTCAGAACTTTCTCCTATATAGTGGCTCCTAAAGGAGCCGTTTGTTTTGTTGTCAGACCAGCAGTCTAACCGCCAAATCCGTACAGAGTACGGCCTTGTCGTTTCAGAGCGTACACAACATCCATGGCTGTCACAGTCTTTCTCTTGGCGTGCTCGGTGTATGTCACAGCATCACGGATCACGTTCTCAAGGAAAACTTTGAGAACACCACGAGTCTCCTCGTAGATCAGGCCAGAGATCCGCTTGACACCGCCACGGCGAGCAAGACGACGGATGGCTGGTTTGGTGATACCTTGGATGTTGTCGCGAAGGATCTTTCGGTGACGCTTAGCGCCTCCTTTCCCTAAGCCTTTACCTCCTTTTCCACGTCCAGACATGTTTTTTCACAAATCACAACAATGAAACCCCTCTCTTCAGTTAGCGCTTTTCAGATGACACAACGATGTCTGCGCGATTATTTAATAAAAATATGCGGACGCCTTAGGAAAACTAGACGTGGAAGCCTTTAAAAATTTCCCCGTTTTTGATTGGATAATATGAATAGCTTTGGACCAATCGCGTTCTTGGATCTTTTCGCTGACTGAACTTTCGATCCTCCGAAATTTCAAGCTCGACTCTCATTCGCTTCATACATTTTCTCTAAAATTTTGTGTCGCCATCATCCCAGACATCCCAGATTACGTATCACAAGCCACAAAATATGTTTTACATTACGTGAGAACTTAGAAATAAGCCCTCTGGACTTTTTTCCTTCCCTGATTTTGTTCTCTGTTTTTGACCTTTTATCAGTCATTTCAGAAAGGCCAAAGACACCGGACTTTGCATGCAAAGAGGACGGGTGCTCGCCGTACCTTTTAGGGGTTAAAAAAGCGGTTTTGGTACCACTTGGGGTGCTCAGCCTCAAAAGGTCCCCACCGAGAGCTTTTGCTGAACCTTTCAGGGTATTGAGCCGAAGAAATATTTCAGAAGATAATGCGCTGTTTTAGAATTGGCACCTCTGAGGGGTGAAACTAAACTTTCAAGCCACTCCCACAAAACAGTATCTTGGTACCTCTTACGTCCTCTTAAGGGTTCTTTTCAAAATTCCCCCCATCCCTTTTAAATTGGAGTTCCCCCCTCCTAGAGGAGACCCTCACCAATCTGAAAATTGTGTCACATGAATTTTAAAAAAATGTTAATTTTTATGCCTGCTGTCAGAAATTAAAAGAAAATTGGCAAAACAATTTCGCTTGTCACTATTTGTTACCAGTATGTCCCCCTGTTACTGATATTTCATCCAAGTAGCTTAGCAGGTGTATGTTCCCTAAATGTTGGGGACTTGAAAGCTGACAGATTTTGCTGGAGCATTCCATGTCAAGCAATGCACATCCACAAAAATACAAAGCGAATCTACTTTAATTTATTACCGGTGTACTATACTTTTGTACAAAAATAACCTATAAAATTTATGAAAAAAGCACTTTTGCAGTAACTGGGGTTGTTAACATCTTTTATTACAGGTAAATCCTAGAATTATGCTACTTTATGGTGTGTCTGCATCTTCCCTGATCCCAAGGGTTTCTCTTCTCTTCTCTTAATCAAATTTGACCAGCAAAACAGTAGCAATCACTGAGCTACAACTGCCAACTGCTGCACAGGCTTTTTGGCATCAGTAGATGAGAGGACAGAGGCCTCATGCACAGTGGCCTCATTGTTAGTGCCCTCATCTCTGGATCCAGCTGCTGGCCAGGGACACTGCTGTGTTCTTGGGCATGACACTTTACTCTCATAGTGCCTCCCTCCACCCAGGTGTATAAATTGGTACCGGTGAACTTAATGCTAAGATAACCCTGCAATGGACTAGCATCCCATCTGGGGGGAGTAGAAATACTCCTAGTCACTTTATGCTACGGAAACCAGGATAAGCTCCCGCCTGATGGGCTACTTCGCTCGTATGTAGACTTTTAAATGAGAGAACAACAAAAACCTCTGTAACCTGGATATCCAACCCTTAGCCTGGAGACAGGTTCCACAATAGGGTATGGGGTAGTGCAGTTCCTTTTTTCACCCTGTACTAAACTAGGGAGGTTGTTCACAAGTTATCTAACCATGGAAGATTCATGAAAAGAAGATTTTATGCTCCAATAAAAATAATAGTCCAAAACTTTCAAAAATTATGGAACCACTGGCTTTCAATCAACTTCCAGCTACCTAACGCTTTAGAAAAATATTGAATTCATAAATAATGAAATACTTAAATAAAGTATGGTAAAACTTGTCAAGCATCAAAAATACATAATTTACAAATGGATTTCTCTGGCCACCTAAATAAGCAATACAAAAAGTCTCTCAATTTTCATCATCAATGTTCAATACATTCAAGTAAATTCTCATTACAATGCTACAACAATTTGAATGTGGGCTCAGTTATCAAAACGGCTTTTCAAAATTTGTTAACACAGACTGTTTCAGATGCAAAAGCTTTCATGTGCAAGTAGAATTTATCTCTTGGGTTCACTTTCACCATAGTTATGGGGAATGGTTATGAAGCCTGGAAAACATCAAAGGAACAAACAAAGATACCAAGATTTATGTTGGAAGGTCTACGACAGTGCAAAATCTTTTGTTTTGCATTCATACACTATGCATGAGTTACGTAATCAAAACAGTTTTATTGGTTAGTTTCCCGGTCAGTACTAAACAACTCCTTTGTTTTGTGCATGGCCAAGGCCAAAAGAGACATCAAACACATACAACAAAGAACTTTGTCAAGTTTCAAAATTATAACCATTCCCCTCAATTAACTATGCTTTCACTGGATGAAACTTGTTTTCATCCAAATGGTTCTTAACACAGACAACTCAAAAATGATTTTGTCTTTTTACATTATGTTACTATTTGCATACTTTATACAGAAAATATTAGTATCTACATACTGATGGCTGGCTCATAAACTGCATTTCTACCATGTATGGATGTCCTTGGCTTTAGGTTATCCTTACATATTTACATTACAAGTATTTTTTTCATGCTATAATAGTGGCTTCCGATCATCAGTACTTCTTAGTGATGACTGTGACCCTGACGTACTGGGCTGTTCTGTGGCAGAACTGTCCCCAATTAATGCTGTTGAGCTGGTTGATCCATCTCTTACTCGCTGGTTAAGCAGTGATGAGCGTCCAGCACTTCTAGGTCGCCTCTGATCATCGTCATAATTTATTTGACCGGGAATGGAAGCTGACGAGCCTGTAGATCCTGCAACCCAAGGAAATATATTTTATGTTACTTAAAACAGGAACTGCAGCAGTCTTGTGACTGGCGCACACCACTATGGATCTAGCAGTGCTGTTAACTGACACTAAGCAATGAACTGTTCAACTTGTCCTGAAATTTAGTTGCACTGTTGCCAGATCAGACAAGCTGCACAATGCTCTGTGTAACACCCCTCTCATGTTTTTTTCTGCAACACATAAACAAAAATTGTTGTACAAGTAGCTACAATCCTCATGAATAGTAGTACTTAACTCCAAAAAATTTGTGCAATTCTTGCTGGATTGTGAGATGTTTATTTCAGTGACTGTTACACTGGCAATTTTCTTGCATCACAACAAAATTGTAAGACATGTTGGAAAAAAATCTCCTCCTACTACAGGGCCTTTAAGGATGGTTGCCCTTGTGTTTTACCAAAAATTGACATTTTTGTTACAGAGATGACCCAAATTTGCAGGTACCCATTTTATGCCCCTGCATGGAGGGAGGCACTGCGATAGTAACTATCTTATCAAGGAGAGTACATAGTACTAAATTGAGCAACCATACCCTCAGTCATGCAATCACAGGGTAGGTCGAGGTTCATTTAACTAAGCAACAATGCACAGGTATAGCTGTAGCTTACCTGACGGAGATGAAGGATGTTCCTCAATTAATGGCATCGATGCAACAGAAACTTTCTTTTTACTACTGGCTGCTTCTTGTCCTTCTTCCCAGTCTTCAACTGCATCCAGTAACTTCTCAACACTATCTGGCCGTGAACCAACAGAGACTCCAGTTCCTGGTCGGCTCCCCGTACTTGACGTGGTTCTCATTGTGTCAAATGTTGTATAAGGACCTGCCATGTCTATCATACTATCCCATTCAAACGCAGTGGTGCTGCCATACAGACTAGATGGAGTTTTCTGATTTTCGGCCTCCTTTAGTGCTTTGTAAACTTTCTGTTCCACATCCTGTTTGACTTTATCCATACGCCCATTCACAAATGTTCCCAACACATACATTTTCAAAAGCATGCGTTTCTTCATTGGATCCATCAGAATGAAGTCATATTCTCGCTGATCAAGCCTCTTTCTCATCTGTGGCATCATGGTCATGAACTCTTTGGCTGTCTCACGGATTGTCTTCTTTACAGATTGTGAAAACAGCGACTGAGGTGCCAAGGTTCTGTGGGCTTCAATGAGTTCATCAAGAAGGTCCCATAATGAATCAAAAGTTGGGTCATCGAGATATTCTGCTTCTCGGCAATATGCGTTGATGATGTGAATCTGCCTTTCCAATTCATGAACTGGTGCGAAGATAGGTGTACTTGAAAGTGCTTTCTCCAAAGTGTGACGTCCCTTCAGCACAGCTCGCATGTACTTCTTTGTTTCTTCACTTATGTTGCTTTTTCCATCAGTACTCAGCATTGGCCAAAGGGGCTTCTTTGGAAGAATGACATGCATGTATCGCAGCAGCAGATAGACCATCCACAGGAATATAACACATGCCCAAGATATGTTCACCCATGTTAGAATGGTGAGTGGAATGGGTGGCGCAAAGAAGGCATTCACTGTTTCACTGTTGTTGAACATCTCAACCATGCAACCCACATAAGCATTACTTATATTGACAGCCAAGCAAAACAAGATCATGAAGTTGAATGACGACACACGGAATGGGAGACTTCGGACCATTATAAGACTCAACATAGACAACAGTGCTCCCATTCCTCCACCCAAATGATCAATGGCAAACACACCAACAGCCAGTAAAACTAAAAAGAACTTAGCCACTACCCACGTTGGAGTAATGTTGAAAAGAACATGCAACAGTCGGGATATCCCCTTCCAGCAACACCACCGTGTAAAAGCCCTGAATGCACTGAGAGGCGGCCGAGCCAGTCCCGAAGAAAACAAACCAAACAACACCAGGAAAAAGAACATAAAAATTGGAATGTTTATGAGCAGTTTCTCTCCCATTGTAAGTCTCTCTGGGTTGTTCTCGGTGAAAAGCAGAAAAGTTGCAAAATAGGCCACCAAGCAAAACTTAAGCATCAGCATAATAGGCCTGTAATAGATCCAAAGTCGGCGGAAAGATGAAAAGAGATGGAACTGTCCGACTGCCCACAAAATGTCAAGTCCTTGATTGTATTCAGCCTCTTTCAGTTGCAGGTATCCTTCGTGTTTCTCTTCACTGTAGCAGATAACTTGACCTCGTATTTTCCTGATCATGTTTATTGGGTACGCCAAAAACAGAAGGATCGCCACTAATATGGCGAAACTAACAAACAAACAGTGCTCCAAGCTGTCCAGAGTGTAGCACTGAACGCTGTTTTCCACGTTCCATACTCCATCACTTCGGCAGTGGAACACACGAGCGTATGCAGTACCGACGGGCAAGCTCACCAGCTGGATAAAAACACTGAAAATGCGTTTCATTCTGGCAATGTGAAGCAGCAAATACAACGGTTTTCGATAGAGGAAAACAGCGTAAGTTATTAAAAATCCACAACCAACAACAGCAATACCAATGGTCCATCCTATCAAATAGTATCCGTAATTGACACCGATGTTCTCTGAAGGAATAAAAGTGTCAAGGTTTGGCGGTCCCGTGTAAGCTCCGGAATAAACTTTCACAAACTCCCAAATGTCCAGGTTGAAAATAAATGTAAACGAAGCATATCGCACAAACTGTCTTGGATAACCCCAGCGTTCGCCCATCGCCAAAATCAGCGCAAAAATCTGCACATGTTGGATGATCATGATCACGGCATCCGACACCCACAATGTGATTCCATGGTGGGCAAAAACTTCTTCGTTTTCGTCGTCTTCTTCATCGAGATCTACGACAACTTTTTCGGGTTTCTCGATCAATGGGAGATGGTCGACATCCTTGTCTTTAAGCCTTCTGTTCAAAAGAGCCATTTTGGAAGATTTTACGAGGCCCTTATGGAATTTTTCCGCGAAGAATTGACTTCTAAACAACGTTAGAATGCATGACCTTCGTCATTAGCTTTGCGTTACCATGGGCTTTGTTGGGGTAAATTTTACCAAATATGGTGGCGAATGACGTCTGCTACCTCGCTTTTATGGCTCAAATGAGCCCGTCTCTCTACCCCCGGTTAAAGAATTATCAACACGAGAAGAAAAGATGGCCCTAAAATTTGCGGCGAATTTGTCCTTTTGTTTTTTAGAACACGATAACTTCCTTGATAGATATCAAGCGGCGAAAAATGCAGGTACTGAACTTTGCTGTGTACGTATTTTCGAATAATATCGCAGTCTAATTTATCGTGTTGATGCTTGTGCCTTTCCATAAGTGTTCAGAGAACTTTAAAATAAGAGCTTAGTAAAACAATGGAAATGGGAAACGTACATTGTAAAAGTTCCCCTTTGCCTTCGAGCTATCCACATTTTCCTTTAATTGTAATTGGCACAATATTTTTCGTCCATTTTTCATTCCATTCCATCATTTTTATTCCTTTCTATTTTTTGAGTTATTTTTTTGTAAAAAATACCTCTTAGTCGGCGCGTCGGGTATGTTATGGACGGGTCAATGGGTGAGTGAGTGAGTGAGTGAGTGAGTGAGTGAGTGAGTGAGTGAGTGAGTGAGTGAGTGAGTGAGTGAGTGGGTGGGTGGGTGGGTGGGTGGGTGGGTGGGTGGGTGGGTGGGTGGGTGGGTGGGTGGGTGGGTGGGTGGGTGGGTGGGTGGGTGAGTGAGTGAGTGAGTGAGTGAGTGAGTGAGTGAGTGAGTGAGTGAGAGATGTATGTATGTCACACCAATCAGATTGGATCTACTATGAACAACCAATCAAATTTCTTGTTGTAAAGGTAAATGGTACGTGAGAAACACAAGGTATGTATAAACACAAGGACTTTGGTAATTGAAAAATAAAGAGTGACGTGTATGTTGCCGGTTTGTGATTTTTAGTCCGGTTTGGAGGGGAGTGTGACAGTTACATACGTACATTGGGTTGTTTTAGAGTGCACAATTTTCAGTGTAATGGTGGCTAGTTATGAACGAGATGAGTCTTGAGTTTTGAAGCAGTTCATGAGTAGTAGGCAAATGGCACGAGATATTTTTATTTTTAATTACAAAGGGTAACTTGATACTTTTGTTTTTCACAAGGAGTTAATTCAATTAGAGGTCACGAATCGTCGGTTCTAGTTCTTAGGACATGTTTTAGAGGAGACGAGACTATTTAGATTTGAAGCAGTTCTAACGTTTACAATACTAAGTGCAGGTAACGATTGTTTTGTTCTTATTGAATGCAAATATAACGAGATATTTTTATTTTTTAGTTACAATGGGTAATTTGACACTCTTGTTTTCCACAAGGTAGTAAATTCAATTAGAGCTGACGAATCGTCACCACTTGTTCCCAGGAGATGTTTGCTATTTTTAGTCACAAATGGTAACTCAACACTTTTGTTTTTCATATGGGAGTAAATTCAATTAGAGCTTACAAGTTATCGGCTATAGTTCCCACGATATTAAACAAAAAAGAAGCTTTCATTTCTAGAGTGTTTTTACGTCTCTGCAGTAGCAGTTTAATATTTTTATTTGATGGGCATTTTATGACATTCTTTTCAGTCCGATATTTTTAAAGGTAAAAACATGGCTCCTGGTAAAAAGTATGAAAACTGTTCAAATGTTCTTTGAAGACTGTGTGGCACCAAGTTAAAGTGCAATTTAGTAAATCAGACTTTCAACATGTCAGAGAGGTTTTTTTCTCTTTCTTTCAATTTTCGGTGAAGTAGTGTTGTTGTGTTTTGTTGTGTAAAAAGGGTAAACTTACAACTCGTATAAAATGCGAAAAGTTCTCTTAACTTGAATATTTTTTAGCAAAAATTCCTCTTGGGGGCTGGAAGGGCTCCCGAGGAGGTACTCCCAGAAAAATTGGTTGGGGGTGTGCGGCCTGCTTCCTAAAACCCTTACCCTATTTATGACCAAAATCTGCGATATTCCTTACCGTATTTATGACCTAACCAAAAACTTGAAACCCTATTTACAACCTGACCCTCAAATCAAAACCCTGTTTCAGACCTGCGTTATAATTAGCTCCCTAGTTCAAACCAATGTTAAATTACCGTAAACACATAAATTTGTGAAGGGCTTTTGTTGCTTTTCTTTTCGATAATGATGAAAAAGTGGCTTCTTCTTAAAGCATACCCATATCAAGGCTAGAGTGCAAAAACCATACCCTATTTATGACCAAAATGACCAAAATCAGCTAAAATCGATACCCTATTTATGACCAAAAACGGCTGAAAAACCATACCCTTTGGGGCCGCACAGACCTATATAGCCCATATAAGGGAGTCCCCCCCTCCGGGGGAAGGGCTACGTGATCGGTGAGTGAGGGAGTTATGCATGTGTGCGTGTCAGACCAATCACAGTGTGGGTTGTATCAAAGAACGAATAAAATTGCCTGTTAGAAAATAAGATGGTATCTACATTAATCTGGAGACGTGTCAGATTACTGTAGTTTGTTCAGTCAAACATTTTATGGCTTACTATTTAGTTATCTTACCATTACCGATGTAACATCGTATGTACATCATAAATTCCCAGTTTCTTTCTTGCTGTACATTGCAACCAAAAAAACTTGTGAAATCAACCAAATCATTACTGTAAACAGTTCCATTAATGCTCCTATCTCCTAGACTCATAGTTCACAAAAAAATAACTCTTGCACGCCTTGCGTGCCTATGTTTTATTTAAGAGCTAGCCATTTACTGGTTCTTTCATTTTCCTTCATTTTTGTTCAATTTATTTAATTTTCTATCCATTCATTCATTCATTCACCCACCCACCCACCCACCCACCCACTCACTCACTCACTCACTCACTCACTCACTCACTCACTCACTCACTCACTGACTCACTCACTCACTCACTCACTCACTCACTCACTCACTCACTCACTCACTCCATTCATTCATTCATTCATTCATTCATTCATTCATTCATTCATTTACATATTTTTTGCCTTATTCATTTTGATTAATCAGTTACTTTGATTTTCCTATGTTCATTTATGTAGTTTTCATTCCTTTATTTAAATTTATTTTATTATATTCCTTCACATTCATTCAACTCAAACTACCAGTTTGGTTTCAGGTTTCAAGGGTGTAGAATCAGGCTTTCCACTGGATATCCCTATCAATGAATTATACAACACTAGAGAAAATGTACAGATAGAACAAGCACACATGAACGCTTTTGATGGTAGGTATACAATAAGTGCCAATTTTCTGGGGTTTGTTAGGATAATAACAAATTCATTTCAAATGTAATGTAATTTGACTGTATATTAGATAGTACACAAGACAAAACAGTTTTGGATTGATATTTTACAACAAAAGATTAAAGCAAGCATTTAGTGATGCAAATAATTTTGTGATTGTCTTAAAGTTTATTAAATTCCACCCATGGAAAGAGTTTTTTTATATTGATCACGCATGGAAAATAATGTAAGTAAGGAATTAACAGTAAGTGTTTTCTCTCTTAGGAAATTCCAAAGGACTTGGTGCAGTCCCTGGTAGAGAAGAAGAATTTAAGCAATGTTTAGAATTGTCTATTAAATATGCTGAAGCTGTTAAGTGTGCGAGGTAATTTAAATATCATAGAAATTAGAATAAGAAATTATCACATAGTAGAGCAGGGGGAAGAATTTGAGACCGACGATCTCGAAACTAACCTGTCATCTGGAATGCATTCTGTTGTGCTTGATAATATTATGCATGTATTTTTTGCAGTTGTGTGCTTCCTTTCCTTCAGATTACATGTGTTAGCTGGTGTCTACCCTGGAAATGTGGATAAAACAGATAACAAGTTAGCGGCTTTGTGGGAGGAGACATACATTAGGAATATGAGATATGCTGCTCAAAGACTTCAAGAGGTGAGACAATGATTCTTGTAGCCTGGGTTTATCTTGTATTCAATTTTTGTTGTTCTGACTGATGAATGGTTAACCCTGATATTAAGTGAAATAAATATTGTGTGACTAGCCGGGGTGGGGATTACTCCCTATACGGGCTATATAGGCATGTTCAGCCCTAAAGGGTATGGTTTTTAAGCCACTTTGGTTCTGAAATAGGGTATTGATTTTGGCAATGTTGCATGGTCTGATATAGGGTACGGTTTGCATGTAAAAGGGGTTTGACATGCCTACACAACTCCTACATTTGCTGGTTTCTTTTGATTTTTAGTCTTTATTGCACTTATTAAAATTGAGTTATGTTTTATCACTATTCCAGTGTGGGATCACTCTTTTAGTAGAGCCAATCAGTTCAATTCCAGGATATTTTTTGACTCACACACAGCAAGGTATTTATTTATTTTGCTTTGTGCATTATTGTCATTGTATGTATTTGGTATATGTTATTAATTCTGGTTGTGAGTTGTTTTAATTTATGTTCATGAATTTAATTTGTGTTAAATGTTCATGAAAAACTGAGATTTTTATCAATCCTCCTCTAATAGCAATTGATTTAATCAAGAAAGTGGGTCACAGTAACATGAAACTCCAACTGGTAAGTGACTGGAAATCATTCTGCCTAATAAAATTGGTTCTAAATATTAAACGGGAGTCCCCAGCTAAGTATTTATTTGAAGAAAATTGTCACTGCAAAAAATCAGTTGAGAGAATAATATATAATTGAGGGTTACCGTTGACTCTTGCAGTTTATTTTTCACTGTCTCATAAATCAGGCAAGCTCGGAGAAGGGCTAGGTGTTTTGAGATGAGCACCGCCATACCCCAACCCCTTCAGCTTCTTGTCCATACCACCTATTTTTTGGTCGCATTTGTTGGAATAAACTCTCATCAGACCTTAAGAGAAAAGACCAGCTGCAAGTTAAGTTTCTCATTTGCAATGCTTGTTGGACATACATGATGATTTATGCAATCAATTAATGTTTGAAGATGGGCTTGAACACTTCCCAACCAGTGTTCTATGGCACTTCAGATACCATTGAACTAATTTTGTGATTTGTTCACTCCTGATCTTCTTTGGCAGGACTTATATCATCATCAACGAACAGCTGGCAATTTGACACAAACTCTGATTGACTCCATGCCTTATGTTGGTATAAAAGCCATCAATTTTCTTTTACTTTGTTTTTGTTTTTGTTTTTTTTATTTTGAATTTACTTTTTTTTTTCATGCAGAGAGGTAATTATTTACTACAGTTTCAAGACAACAACAACAAAAAAACACTAACTAAAGATGAAATTAAAAACTCATCCAAAAAGAGAAAATTACAGCTGCAATAACAACAACAAACAAAATGCTGGAAAAAATAATTTTGAGGTGGTAATTAAATTACTTTGGAATGAAAATAAAAAAGCTGTCATTATTTAATATTTAATATTTAATATTTTCTTTAGTTTTATGTCAAAGGGCATTTAATAGTATAGTGCAAATATTTTACAGTTTATTTTTTTTTTACTATTAAACTAGTGTATCTTTCCAGGACATATTCAAATAAGCCAAGTACCATCACGGAATGAACCTGATGCAGATGGTGAAATCAACTACCCATACATATTCCATCAAATTGCAAAATTAGGATACAAGGGATGGATAGGCTGTGAATACCATCCTAGAGGTAAGAGACTTCTGTCAATATTTCCACCCCCTTTCAACGATGTAGTTTAGAGGGGTCTGCGACAAATGCAGACTGCAGAACTTGCAAGTCCTGCTTAGCCTGAATAATGTTCATGATGGCCTGAATTTTGGTTTTAATTCAAAAGTTTTCAACTTATAAGTTCTAAAGAAATTGTCATGGTGGGCAAATGAAGCACTGCATCCATTAGTATTAACTTCAAGATAAAGGTGTCTGAGTTCATGTCTGAAACCTTAGCCCTTTGTAAAGTGAAGAGACAGTGGAGGGCACGTTAGGTCTCCATGCACAAACTTCTTCAGTCATCCTGAGTTTTCTTCCCTTTTGTTGGTCCTATGTAAAGGCTAAAGGTACTAAATTATCCTTCATTCATGTTTCCACTCTTTTGCCATGCATTTGTCAAATTTGCTCTAGTAATTTGCATTTTATATAAATTTAGGTTTAGCAACCTCAATTGATAAATTTATCAGGATAACCTGCAACCATGCTTCAGATGAAGAGAATGAAGATCATGTGTACTAAAGACATCAGGGGTCAGGTGTCGATTGATACTCTTGATTGATACCCTTGAGCAGCCTTTGACTGACACTTGATTAATACTTGATCAACACTCCATGTACACCTCAATTGGCACTCAATTGACACTCAGCCGACTAGCGACTGACTGTTGATCGAGTGTCAATCAAGTGTCAATCGAGATGTCAATTGAATGTTGATCAAGTGTCAATCGAGATGTTGATTGGATGTTGATCAGGTGCCGATCGATCAAGGGTTGATCGATGGTATTGATCGACACTCTGCTGCGGATTCCTTTAATACATACATGTATGATCTGAGTTTGATATGCAAAATGATAACAGATCCAAATCTGACAACTTGATCGAATGTTGAAAGAAAATTGTTGGAAGTAATACCCACCCAATAATTTTTGACTATCAAATGTTTTGTTTTCTTTTTAATAGGTCGAACAGAAGATGGTTTAGCATGGTTAGCACCTTATCTAGTTGATTAAAGAAATAAAGTTTCCCAAATTTTTAACAGGAGAAGTCAGGTGGGTGGTAAGAAACTAGAATGCGTTTTTTTTATTATTATTATTGGGTTTTCCTATTTGCCTGTGGGTCTTGCAAAATGCCAGGTGCCAGTTGTTCTAAAGGTGGATAATACTATCCAGTGGATAAGCGTTGACAAAACAAACCACATTATCCACTGGATAGTGATTTATCCAGTGGATAGTGTTATCCACCTTTTGAACAACTGGGGCCAGTAGTTTATGTCCAGAGTTTTACATTAATCAGGTAGTAACTTTTTATGAAGAAGATTTATGAGATTTTTCCTTTGCATTATAAGTGGAGAGTTTTGTTCTTGTTTCTCTACTGCATTTAAAAGTCCATCTAATTCTGAATGTCAGGATCTATACAAATATACTTATACATGCCTTTAATTTACTTTTCCAGATTCCGCATTCCGGTGACGTGAAATCATACTTCGAGAATGGAGGTGGAATTAGCCCAGTGGACAAAACTGGTTATGCCAATCGACTGAGAACTTTTTAAAACTGTAACAAAATTTTGGGTGTTCCAAGTCATACCTCATACCACAAAGAAGCTGCTCCTGACCTATTTGTTTTCACACGTCGAGATATGTATAAGATAGTATTTTTAAAAGAAATTAATGGTAGATATAGTTAGATGTATTTTTTCTTTGTATTGTAAATTAATGGTATTAGTTCGCGTTGACGGTGATAGCGAACTGGTATTTGTATGACAATTACAGTCTATCTGAAGTTTTCTGAATTTTGTGTGTGAATGATTTGTGTCAGGCATAGGAGGAGAGCGGGGGTTGGGGAGTGAAATGGGAATCCAACCTCGTCTCGAGGACGAGACTTTTGCTCCCAGATACAGGTCATCTGGTTGTGTTCCCTTCACACCTGTTTTGTTTTATTGTAAAAGAGAAAGGGGTTCAGATATCTCCAGGTTGAGGTTTATAAAGCACTTTATTTCTGATATCAAAATTCTTGCTGCATAGAGATTTTCCTAGCTAGCAGCGTTACTTCTAAGTTGTAGAGAGCTGAGAAGACTGAACATTTTTTAGTACAAAAAGTATTCCGTCGTCACAGCTAAATTTGTGTGTTCCGTTACTTGTGGTTGTCAAATCAAAAGAACGCATATTAATTGTGCTGCTCAAAGAACCTTAGGCCCCGTCGGCGAAATTCGAAGACGCAGCTTCATTTCTAAGGTTAGGCCTGCCGTCCACACTAGTCCGTCACAAAAACGGAGCTTTCCGAAAACGCTCTTAAAACCGGAGAAATTGTAAACGCCGGCTTTGCGTTTTAGCGTGAACAGAAAAGATGTTGAAAACGGGGCTTTTCGAAATGAGGCGGGTGAATAGGTTCTCGGATCGATGGATTTGGCCTTGAAAAGCGCACGGATTGTGGATTTTTGCGGTAAATCGAGCGGATTCGCGGATTTTGAAAACACAGTGGATCGTGGATTAGCTGTAAATTATGGCGCGGATTCCGGATTGTTCCTGTCTTGATGTTCGGATCTTGGGTCCTAAACGAAATTTGGATCATAGATCTTTCTTCAACCTTAAATTCGGGTGTGAGACTGTTATTGGAATTGTAATATGTTATAGCCATCAAGTATGCTGCTTTCTTTACTATTTGTGCGAAATTTACAATGGCATTCACATTTACCAGTTTACTTTTGAACTTTTATACTTCTGTTTCCGGATGTGATTGTGGTTTGGGATTTGACCAAAAATATTGGCGGATCGACGGATTTGCATAGCCGTATTCACCCCCCTCCAAAATCGATGACGTCGCTATAATTAATTGATTTTCCTCAAACACTTCTCAAAAATGATCGGTGATTGTTGTGTTTTTAATGTCTCCGGCGTAGCGTGGACGGGCCTTACAGCGACCCCTGCTACGCGTTTTTGTTATTCAATCTCTCCCGTTTGTGAATTATGTCAGCAAATTCCATCTCGATGTCATTCAAAATCTTCTCTGTCTCTTGATCCGCATTTCTCCAATGCATATCCTCCAGAGAAATAATTCTCCCCGTCTTGTTACTTGTTTTGAGAAAAGGAACAAGAAACCAGTCCTTGCTTAAATCATAAAGTGACGTAATTCAGTTGAAACTTATCAATAAATAAGAGAGAGACGCCCGGATCCTTGAACGAGGTGTGACCAGCGAAATGATGGAATGCTTAGCCTAAATAGCGCTCCAGTTCTAAATATCATTGACTCGACAGTGGTTCACAGTAGCTCTTAATAACTGTAAGGGTTAACCGTTACAGACACCCGTATACCACATTCAGTTGACTCTCACCCGTAGTGCTTTTTCACTCTTTCGTGTTAAACACGCTGGTGACCAGCTACCACAATAACTTTTCCCTGGAGTCGTGGCACTCCTCTTTGGACAGCGAGGCCGTTAACGAGAGAAAACCACTCGCTTTGGTACCGTTAATCCAATTAAATTAATCAAAATTA